>NC_041386.1:77034460-77043628 GCF_002162155.2 Triticum dicoccoides | reverse complement strand
GCCGCCGCCTCGGATCCTCGCCGCCCCGCGTCCCCGTGGCCGGATCCGGTCCCCGGGGAGCTCCACTGCCTCCTCCACGCCTTCTCCGGCCACCTCCGGCCACCTCCGACAAACTCCGGCGCCGGCCATCCTCGGGAAACGCGCTCCGGTGAACAGTGCATCGGGCAGGATCTCAGATCTGAAAAACCCTAGCGGTTGAATTTTCCCCCTCTCCTCCTAATTTTTTATGCATACTTTGACCTGTGATATCTCTGCATCCGTAGCTCCGATTTGGGCATATAGCATATCAAAATGTTCGCCTCGATGAGTACATCATTTCATTCCATGGCGTCATTTTCATTTGAGTGCATCTTAATGCCCGAAATGCTGTTAGAAGAGGGCTACTTGAGTTAATTGTCAGATCTGTTACTTCATTTAGCGCTTTTGTCATTTTTGCCATGATTAATGTGTGCATGCTATGCCCGTGACTTCTTCATATGTTTTGTTAAGGGTTTTGTCATCTATCCAGAGGTGCAACCCATGTATTTTTAGGATGTGTGTGGTGACTTGTGCAAGCTTGCAAAGTGGGGCACCCGGTAAATCTGTTTTCAGGGACTTAGTAATTTCACCAAGTCCTGGGATTGTTTAGTTCACGATGCCATATGTTCACGTTGTTTCCTAGTGATCCGTACCCCTTTTGGGGATGATCAGTAAAGGAGTTTTGTTAATCTTGTAGTACTTTATCCATCTATGTCTTTGTTTGCAATTATGGAGCACCCTAGCTTGAGTCAACCGAGCTCTACTTTTGCTTCGTTGTGAATCTGGGCAGATCGTCAACTTGTTTGCGATTTTGCCGATGTTATTGTAGTTGATCCCTGCATGCTATGCCATTGTTCTTGCCATGTCTAGCTTTTATTTTGTGCCTTCTTTATGGATGTATGCTTGTCTTGCCATGACTTGCACCGTGGTGAGTGCATCGAGCTCGTAAACATGCCTTCGTGAGTTATGTTTCAGCATGAAGTCTGAAAACTGATTATGTTTTTGCTATGTTCGTGTGCTTGTTAGTATTTTTTGTGATCCCTTTTGGCTCAAGTTCACTAAGGGACTTTTGTTAAGCTTGTTGAGTAGCTCCATGCCATGTCTTTCTTTGTCATGTTCAGGTCCTGTAGCATGTTGTTTTGTAGCTCCGAAGAGGGCTATATGATCTGAAATTCCAAGCAAGTGTTAATTTCACTAAGTCTGAGATCTGTTTGTCATTTGCGTTTTTGCCATGCTTGTTTGAACCTCCTAATGGATGAAATAGGCCGTAGCTCAGTGCTAGACTTTTGTTAAGCATGTTGTGTGCATCCCTGCCATGTATTTTGTTGTCATGTTTGGATGCTGTAGCATGTTCATCTCATTGCATTTAGATGCCTACTTGCTGTAAATCGTAGACCGGTGTCATTTTTGAATCGCTTGCCATTCCCAAACCGTAACTCCGATTCCGGCGTTCTTTATATCGTTTTCAAGCGATTTCATCTTATCTTTCCAGTGGCACCCTTGCAATTCCAATTTGTGGCTAGATTCATGCATTTCCTGTCATATCTTGCATTTTGCATCCCGCATCGCATCCCGCATAGCATATCATCTTTGCATCGTGTTGCTTGGTCTTGCACGTGGTTGATTGTATCCTTGTTGCTTGTTTGTCTTGTTTGGGTAGAGCCGGGAGACGAGTTCGCTAACGAGGAGCCCGTTGAGTTTGCTTTCGAGGATCAAGTCAACTCTGACAACTGTGCAGGCAAGATGATCATACCCTCGAAATCACTACTATGTTTGCTATGCTAGTTTGCTCGCTCTTTTGCTATGCCATTGCTATGATGCCTACCACTTGCTTGCAAGCCTCCCAAATTGCCATGTCAAACCTCTAACCCACCATTGTCCTAACAAACCGTTGATTGGCTATGTTACCGCTTTGCTCAGGCCCTCTTATAGTGTTGCTAGTTGCAGGTGAAGATTGGAGGCCGTTCCTTGTTGGAACATTTATTTACTTGTTGGGATATCATTATATTGCTATGTTATCTTAATGCATCTATATACTTGGTAAAGGGTGGAAGGCTCGGCCTCTCGCCTAGTGTTTTGTTCCACTCTTGCCGCCCTAGTTTCCGTCATATCGGTGTTATGTTCCCGGATTGTTGCGTTCCTTACGCGGTTGGGTTATAATTGGAACCCCTTGATATTTCGCCTTGATTAAAGCTTTTCCAGCAATGTCCAACATTGGTCTTACCATTCGCCACCTAGCCTTTTCTTTCCCTTGGGTTCTGCAGACTCAAGGGTCATCTTATTGTACCCCCCCCCCCCCGGGCCAGTGCTCCTCTGAGTGTTGGTCCAACCGAGCGATGTCCGGGGCTACCAGGCGCAACTTTGGGCTGGCCTACCCGACGTCTTGCTCATCTGAGTGTGCCCTGAGAAAGAGATATGTGCAGCTCCTATCGGGATTTGTCGGCACATTCGGGCGGTGTTGTTGGTCTTGTTTTAACCTGTCGAAGTGTCTTGAGTTACCGAGATACCGAGTCTGATCGAAACGTCTTGGGAGGAGGTCTATTCCTTCGTTGACCATGAGAGCTTGTCATGGGCTAAGTTGGGACTCCCCTACAGGGATTGAACTTTCGAAAGCCATGCCCGCGGTTATGGGCAGATGGGAATTTGTTAATGTCCGGTTGTAGATAACTTGAGCCGTAATTAATTAAAATGAATCAACCCAGTGTGTTACCGTGATGGCCTCTTCTCGGCGGAGTCCGGGAAGTGGACACGGTATTAGAGTAATGTTTGCGCAGGTTGCTCTCTAGTTTCTCGCTCATGCTTTGCCTCCTCTTCTCGCTCTCTTTTGCGAATAAGTTAGCCACCATATATGCTAGTCGCTTGCTGCAGCTCCACTTATATTTTATCTTACCATACCCTTAAGCTCAAATAGTCTTGATCGCGAGGGTCCGAGATTGCTGAGTCCCTGTGGCTCACAGATTACTATTACACCAGATGCAGGGCCCGATGATTCCGCTCCAGGAGACGCGTATGAGCTCAAGTGGGAGTTTGACGAAGACTCTCAACGATACTATGTTTCCTTTCCCGATGATCAGTAGTGGTGCCCAGTTGGGGGTGATTGGGACCGTGTCGCATGTTGGGTTCTCTTTTATTTTGGCGCCGTAGTCGGGCCATGAGTGTTTGGATGATGTAATGTTAATTTATGCACTTGATTGACGTGGCGAGTGTAAGCCAACTATGTTATCTCCCCTTTTGTTATTACATTACATGGGATGTTTGTGAAGACTGCCTAACTTGCGACATATGCCTTCAATGCGATTATGTCTCTAAGTCGTGCCTCGACACGTGGGAGCCATAGTCGCATCGAGGGTGTTACAAGTTGGTATCAGAGCCTTCCCCGACCTTAGGAGCCCCATTGCTTGATCGTTTTTAGCGGCCGAGTTGTGTCTAGAAAAATGTTTTGAGTCATTTAGGAATTATATATCAGAGAGTTTAGGAATTCTTTTTACTTCCCAGTCTCCTCATCGCTCTGGTAAGGCATCCTGACATAGAGTTTTGACTCTTCTTTTCTCAAATTTCACTAAAAAAAATTAGGATCACGCGGGTATCTTGGAATCGTTCTGATGGTTTTATGATGAGAACATTGTCTTGGTGCCTCCTGTCAGGGGTTTAGTGGAAGTTTCCCGGGGAGTTGAGCTCTGAGGTGTTGTCATCATAATTTTATTGTTGCAGTTCTGGAATACCTGAGTTTAGTACGCCGACATCGAAAATCTCTTTTATGCAGTTCGTTGGTGAGATAACCTCGACGCCACCCAGTACTGGGGCGGGAGTTCGGGAGTATCGCCATAACTTGTATAACGGATGCTTTTCGAAGGTTGATGTAGATGGTTTCCGAAGGTTTCTTGGTTATGTGTTGAAGGATGGATACAGCTGGATGTAGGATTTGCTAGTTTGGGTGAGATATTATGCTTCCGCTGTATCCCCAACACCTGATTGCATAACTGGAAAGGTTCGGAAGTTTCATAGGTGGGAATTCTAGTAGCTCTAGTTCTTCTTCCACGGATATTGGTTTGAGATTGGGATTTCTTACCGATTATTCGTTCTTGATCCGTACCTTGTTGATTTATTTCTCTACCTTAATTCTACGTGGCTTCTCAATTTATGGATATGTGACCATTTCAAGAGGAATGCATTCGTTCATTTTGTTCGGATGTGAAGACTATATGTTGCAATTTTCATTCCGTTGGATTCAGCTTCAATATTTATCTGTCAATGTGCTAATGGTGGTCAACCTCTTCAGGATGGCTCCTCCAACGCGCACGACTCCGAATCCTGATTTTGTAGAGGTGGACGTGTTATCACTTGGGATGATTTCCGTCGAGATTTCCGAGCTCATCATATTCCGCAGAGTGTGGTTGAAAGCAAGCGTGAGGAATTCCGCAATCTGAAGCAAGGCTCTTTGTCTGTCTATGACTACAACAAGTTGTTTCAGAAGCTTGCCTGCTTTGCCAAGCAGGACGTGCCTGATGAGAAGAGCATGATATACCAGTTCAGGGGTGGTCTCAGAGAATATATCCAGCTCGCTCTTATTCTCTTTGAGCCCTTGAGATACGATGAGTTCTACAACATGGCACTGAAGCAAGAGGCTGCTCAGTTGAGGTGTGATGCTTCCAAGAAGCGAGTCAGAGATGCTACTCCTTCTTCCTGTACTCAAGTGGCCAAGCAGTAGAAGTTTTGGCTTCCTCCTCCTCCGTTTCGTCAGCCGTATCAGCAGAAGAGCAAAGGTGGCAGTGGTTCTTCCCACCCACCCAACCCTGGCTTTCAGAACAAGACTTCGTCTCAAGCTCCAAGATCGAGTGCTCCGTATCACCGTCCGCTTTCTGAGGTCACGTGCAACAAGTGCCAACAGAAGGGTCACTATGCCAACAAGTGTTTCAACCAGAGGCGTCTTCCTCCTCCTCCTCCTGTCAGATCGGCAAGTACAGCTGTGGTCAAGCATAACTCCAAGTCCGCCAAGGTCAACTTGCTGAATGCAGCTCAGGCAGAGGAATCACCAGATGTGATCATGGGTAACCTTCCTGTTAATGACATTCCCGCAAGAGTTCTTTTTGACACTGGTGCATCTTTATCATTTTTTGTCGAAGCCTTTTGCATCCATGCATGATGTGCATACTATTGATTTGCCTAAGCCGATAGCGGTTTATTCTCCGGGTTTGTTCATGAACACCAAAATGATGGCTCCGGATGTTACTATCACATTGGGCGACTACAAGTTCCTTTCTTCTCCTATGGTGCTTGGTAACTCAGATATTGATCTTATTCTCGGAATGGATTGGCTTTCTAAGCACAAGGCTCAGCTTGATTGTGCAGCCAGGCAGATTCAATTGACTCATTCATCTGAGGATGTAATTGTCTTTGCCGCTCGTGATGATACCATTCGTCTGTTTTCTCTCAATGAGAAGGGTGAATTGGATGCCATCTCTCAAATTCCAGTCGTGTGCGAATACCAAGACGTCTTTCCAAAAGAGCTTCCAGGAATGCCTCCGCACCGGCCAGTTGAATTCGTTATTGATCTTGAGCCTGGTACAAAACCTGTGTGCAAACGTCCTTACAAGCTCGGACCTGAAGAGTTGAAGGAGCTGAAGAAGCAACTCGATGAGCAAGAGAAAATGGGTCTTATCCGGCCTAGTTCTTCTCCGTGGGGTTGTGGTGTTCTTTTTGTGAAGAAGAAGGATGGAACGGACCGACTTTGTGTTGATTACCGTCCAGTGAACAAGAAGACCATCAAGAACAAATACCCACTTCCCAACATCAATGAGCTGTTCGAACAACTCAAAGGTGCTCAAGTATTCTCCAAGCTTGATCTCCGTATGGGCTATCATCAGATTCGCATTCGTGAAGAAGATATTCCCAAGATAGCATTCAGAACAAGCTTTGGTTCATATGAATACACTGTCATGTCTTTTGGCCTCGCCAACGCTCCTCCGACGTTCTCTCGCATGATGAACTTCATCTTCAATGCCTACACCAATGACTTCGTTTTGGTCTATCTCGACGACATTCTGGTTTTCTCCAAGAACAAGGAAGATCATGCCAAGCACTTGCGTTTGGTTCTTGAGAAGCTCAGAGAACATCAGTTCTACGCCAAGTTCTCCAAGTGTGAATTTTGGCTTGATGAGGTTCTTTATCTTGGTCATATCATCTCTGCCAAGGGCATTGCCGTGAATCCTGAGAAGGTGTCTGCAATTGTGAATTGGGAACCTCCTCGGAACATGAAGCAAATCCGCAGTTTTCTCGGTCTCGCAAGCTATTGCCGAAGATTCGTTGAAAACTTTTCCAAGATCGCGAAGCCTCTCTCTAATCTTCTTCAGAAGCACGTCAAGTACGTTTGGTCTCCGGAGTGTGATATTGCTTTCAACACTTTGAAAGAGAAATTGATCACTGCTCCAGTTCTGACTCCGCCTGATGAATCCAAGCCGTACGAGGTCTTTTGTGATGCCTCTCTCCAAGGTCTTGGCGCAGTTTTGATGCAAGAGAAGAAAGTTGTTGCTTATACATCTCGCCAGTTGAAGCCTAATGAGAAGAACTACCCCACTCATGATCTCGAGTTGGCGGCAGTTGTGCATGCTCTTTTGACTTGGAGACATCTCCTTTTGGGAAGAAAAGTGGACATTTTCACTGATCGCAAGAGTCTCAAGTACATCTTCACTCAGCCTAATCTCAACCTCAGGCAAACTCGATGGGTCGAAATGATTCAAGAGTATAATCCGAGTATCGAGTATACTCCAGGCAAGGCCAATGTGATTGCTGATGCTTTGAGCAGGAAAGCGTATTGCAACAGTCTGATTCTTAAGCCTTATCAACCCGAGCTTTGTGAAGCTTTCCGCAAACTGAATCTGCAAGTTGTTCCTCAAGGTTTCCTCGCCAACCTTCAAGTCTCTCCTACCTTAGAAGACCAGATTCACCAAGCCCAGCTTCTTGATGCTATGGTGAAAAAGGTGAAGATTGGGATTGCCAAGAGTCAGTCCAAGTACAAGTGCTACCACCTTGATGACAAGGACACTCTCTTCTTCGAGGATCGTATTGTTGTGCCCAAAGGTGACCTCCGTAAAGTGATCATGAACAAGGCTCACAATTCTCTCCTCTCCATCCACCCTGGGAGCACGAAGATGTATCAGGACCTTAAGCAAGCTTATTGTTGGACTCGAATGAAGCGCGAGATCACTCAATTCGTGAATGAATGTGATGTCTACAGAAGAGTGAAGGCAGAACACCAAAGGCCAGCAGGTCTCCTCCAACCTCTTGCCATTCCAGAATGGAAGTTTGACCACATTGAAATGGACTTCGTGACTGGGTTTCCAAAGTCCAAGCGTGGCAATGATGCTATATTCGTTGTCATCGACAAACTCACCAAAGTGGCTCACTTTCTGCCTATCAAAGAGTCGATCACTGCAGCTCAATTGGCGGAACTCTATACCTCTCGCATTGTCTCTCTGCACGGTATTCCTCAAGTGATCTCTTCAGATCGTGGCAGCATCTTTACCTCGAAGTTTTGGGATTCTTTCCAGAAGGCCATGGGCACGAACATCCGCTTTAGCACAGCTTTCCATCCTCAAACAAGCGGTCAAGTCGAGCGTGTCAACCAGATTCTTGAAGATATGCTCAGGGCTTGTGTGATCTCCTTCGGCATGAAGTGGGAGGATTGTCTTCCTTATGCTGAATTCTCCTACAACAACAGTTTTCAAGCAAGTTCGGGCAAGGCCCCTTTTGAAATTCTGTATGGCAAGAAGTGTCGTACCCCTCTCAACTGGTCTGAAACCGGTGAACGTCAGCTTTTGGGTAATGACTTAATCACAGAAGCAGAAGAAATGTGCAAAGTCATTTATGATAACCTCAAAGCAGCCCAATCCCGCCAGAAGAGCTACTATGATAGTAAGCACCGTGATTTGGCTTTCGAGATCGGAGATCATGTTTACCTCCGCGTCTCTCCTATGAAAGGTACTCGTCGCTTCAGTATCAAAGGGAAGCTTGCCCCTAGATACGTCGGACCTTTCAAGATTGTCAGCAAGAGAGGCGACCTCGCCTATCAACTCAAGCTTCCTTCAAACTTTGCAAATGTTCATGACGTGTTCCATGTCTCTCAGCTTCGAAAGTGCTTCAAGACTCCTGACCGCACCGTCAACTTCGAGGACATTGAGCTCCAAGAAGATCTCTCTTATCGTGAGCACCCAGTTGCTATTCTTGAAGAGACTGAACGCAAGACTCGCAACAAGTCAATCAAATTTCTCAAAGTCAAGTGGTCACACCATTCCGACCGTGAAGCTACCTGGGAACGCGAGGATCACCTCCGTTCTGAGTACCCGGCGTTCTTTCAGTCCTAGATCTCGGGACGAGATCCTTTCGTGGTGGTGGAGTGTTGTAACACCCCGGATGTAACTTTCCCTATTTGTACTCCAACTCTTGCCGTTTCCGGCTTTAAGTTATATTTATTTCCTCGGGTTCGGGTTTTGTCTCTGTGTGTTGATATCGTTGTCATGCATCTCATATCATGTCATCATGTGCATTGCACTTGCATACGTGTTCGTCTCATGCATTCGAGCATTTTCCCCGTTGTCCGTTTTGCATTCCGGCGCTTCGTTCTCCTTCGGTGGTCATTTCTAGCTTTCTTTCATGTGTGGAGATTAAACATTTCTGGATTGGACCGAGACTTGCCAAGCGGCCTTGGTTTACTACTGGTAGACCGCCTGTCAAGTTTCGTGTCATTTGGACTTCGTTTGATACTCCAACGGTTAACCGAGGGTCCGAAAAGGCCTCGTGTGTGTTGCAGCCCAACACCTCTCCAATTTGGCCCAAAACCCACCAAACTCTGCTCCATCTCCTAGAGCATTCGATCACGATCGTGTGGCCGAAAACCGCACCTCATTTGGACTCTCCTAGCTCCCTCTATGCCTATATATACACCCCCTCCAAAAATTCGCGGTTCAATCCACTCCTAACCCTAGAAAAAGAGATCTCCGCGTGGCCGGACGTGTCCGCCCGCCGCCGGACGAAAATCCCGCCGTCCGCCGCCCGCCCGGTCCACTCACGTGCCGCCACGTGGCAAGTCGCCGCCACCACCGCCCGCGGCCCGGCCGGCCCGCGGTCGGCCCTCTCCTCCCGCGACCGGGCCCC
>NC_041386.1:77024282-77034042 GCF_002162155.2 Triticum dicoccoides | reverse complement strand
GCCGCCGCCCCGATCTGCCGCCGCCGCCCCGAAACCTCGCCGTCGTCCCCACGTCCGGCCGCTACCGCCCCGATCCGCCGCCGCCGCCTCGGATCCTCGCGTCCCCGTGGCCGGATCCGGTCCCCAGGGAGCTCCACCGCCTCCTCCACGCCTTCTCCGGCCACCTCCGTCCACCTCCGACGAACTCCAGCGCCGGCCATCCTCAGGAAACGCGCTCCGGTGAACAGTGCATCGGGCCGGATCTCAGATCTGAAAAACCCTAGCGGTTGACTTTTTCCCCTCTCCTCCTAATTTTTTATGCATACTTTGACCTGTGATATCTCCGCATCTGTAGCTCCGATTTGAGCATATAACATATCAAAATGTTCGCCTCGATGAGTACATCATTTCATTCCATTGTATCATTTTCATTTGAGTGCATCTTGATGCCCGAAATGCTATTAGAAGAGGGCTACTTGAGTTAATTGTCAGATCTGTTACTTCATTTAGCACTTTTGTCATTTTTGCCATGATTAATGTGTGCATGCTATGCCCGTGAGTTCTTCATATGTTTTGTTAAGGATTTTGTCATCAATCTAGAGGTGCAACCCGTGTATTTTTAGGATGTGTGTGGTGACTTGTGCAAGCTTGCAAAGTGGGGCACCCGGTAAATCTGTTTTCAGGGACTTAGTAATTTCACTAAGTCCTGGGATTGTTTAGTTCACGATGCCATATGTTCACGTTGTTTCCTAGTGATCCGTGCCCCTTTTGGGGCTGATCAGTAAAGGAGTTTTGTTAATCTTGTAGTGCTTTATCCATCCATGTCTTTGTTTGCAATTATGGAGCACCCTAGCTTGAGTTAATCGAGCTCTACTTTTGCTTCGTTGTGAATCTGGGCAGATCGTCAACTTGTTTGCGATTTTGCCGATGTTATTGTAGTTGATCCGTGCATGCTATGCCATTGTTCTTGCCATGTCTAGCTTGTATTTTGTGCCTTCTTTATGGATGTATGCTTGTCTTGCCATGACTTGCACCATTGTGAGTGCATCGAGCTCGTAAACATGCCTTCGTGAGTTATGTTTCAGCATGTCCCAGTTTTCACTAAGTCTGAAAACTGATTATGTTTTTGCTATGTTCGTGTGCTTGTTAGTATTTTTTGTGATCCCTTTTGGCTCAAGTTCACTAAAGGACTTTTGTTAAGCTTGTTGAGTAGCTCCATGCCATGTATTTCTTTGTCATGTTCAGATCCTGTAGCATGTTGTTTTGTAGCTCCGAAGAGGGCTATATGATCTGAAATTCCAGACAAGTGTTAATTTCACTAAGTTTGAGATCTGTTTGTCATTTGCGTTTTTGCCATGCTTATTTGAACCTCCTAATGGATGAATTGGCCGTAGGTTAGTGCTAGACTTTTGTTAAGCATCTTGTGTGCATCCCAGCCATGTATTTTGTTGTCATGTTTGGGTGCTGCAGCATGTTCATCTCATTGCATTTAGATGCCTACTTGCTGTAAATCGCAGACCAGTGTCATTTTTGAATCGCTTGCCATTTCCAAACCGTAACTCCGATTCCGGCGTTCTTTATATCGTTTTCAAGCGATTTCATCTCATCTTTCCAGTGGCACCCTTGGAATTCCAAGTTGATGCCAGCTTCATGCATTTCCTGTCATATCTTGCATTTTGCATCCCGCATCGCATCCCGCATAGCATATCATCTTTGCATCGTGTTGCTTGGTCTTGCACGTGGTTGATTGTATCCTTGTTGCTTGTTTGTCTTGTTTGGGTAGAGCCGGGAGACGAGTTCGCTAACGAGGAGCCCGTTGAGTTTGCTTTCGAGGATCCAGTCAACTCTGACAACTGTGCAGGCAAGATGATCATACCCTCGAAATCACTACTATGTTTGCTATGCTAGTTTGCTCGCTCTTTTGCTATGCCATTGCTATGATGCCTACCACTTGCTTGCAAGCCTCCCAAATTGCCATGTCAAACCTCTAACCCACCATTGTACTAGCAAACCGTTGATTGGCTATGTTACCGCTTTGCTCAGGCCCTCTTATAGCGTTGCTAGTTGCAGGTGAAGATTGGAGGCCGTTCCTTGTTGGAACATTTATTTACTTGTTGGGATATCATTATATTGCTATGTTATCTTAATGCATCTATATACTTGGTAAAGGGTGGAAGGCTCGGCCTCTCGCCTAGTGTTTTGTTCCACTCTTGCCGCCCTAGTTTCCGTCATATCGGTGTTATGTTCCCGGATTGTTGCGTTCCTTACGCGGTTGGGTTGTAATTGGAACCCCTTGATATTTCGCCTTGATTAAAGCTTTTCCAGCAATGCCCAACATTGGTCTTACCATTCGCCACCTAGCCTTTTCTTTCCCTTGGGTTCTGCAGACTCAAGGGTCATCTTATTGTACCCCCCCCCCGGGCCAGTGCTCCTCTGAGTGTTGGTCCAACCGAGCGATGTCCGGGGCTACGAGGGGCAACTTTGGGCTGGCCTACCCGACGTCTTTCTCATCCGAGTGTGCCCTGAGAAAGAGATATGTGCAGCTCCTATCGGGATTTGTCGGCACATTCGGGCGGTGTTGCTGGTCTTGTTTTAACCTGTCGAAGTGTCTTGAGTTACCGAGATACCGAGTCTGATCGGAACGTCTTGGGAGGAGGTGTATTCCTTCGTTGACCGTGAGAACTTGTCATGGGCTAAGTTGGGACTCCCCTGCAGGGATTGAACTTTCGAAAGCCGTGCCCGCGGTTATGGGCAGATAGGAATTTGTTAATGTCCGGTTGTAGATAACTTGAACCATAATTAATTAAAATGAATCAACCGAGTGTGTTACCGTGATGGCCTCTTTTCGGCGGAGTCCGGGAAGTGGACACGGTGTTGGAGTAATGTTTGGGCAGGTTGCTCTCTAGTTTCTCGCTCGTGCTTTGCCTCCTCTTCTCGCTCTCTTTTGCGAATAAGTTAGCCACCATATATGCTAGTCGCTTGTTGCAGCTCCACTTATATTTTACCTTACCATACCCTTAAGCTCAAATAGTCTTGATTGCGAGGGTGCGAGATTGCTGAGTCCCTGTGGCTCACAGATTACTATTACACCAGATGCAGGGCCCGATGATTCCGCTCCAGGAGACGCGTATGAGCTCAAGTGGGAGTTCGACGAAGACTCTCAACGATACTATGTTTCCTTTCCCGATGATCAGTAGTGGTGCCCAGTTGGGGGTGATTGGGACCGTGTCGCATGTTGGGTTCTCTTTTATTTTGGCGCCGTAGTCGGGCCATGAGTGTTTGGATGATGTAATGTTAATTTATGCACTTGATTGACGTGGCGAGTGTAAGCCAACTAAGTTATCTCCCCTTTTGTTATTACATTACATGGGATGTTTGTGAAGACTGCCTAACTTGCGACATATGTCTTCAATGCGATTATGTCTCTAAGTCGTGCCTCGACACGTGGGAGCTATAGTCGCATCGAGGGTGTTACAACACTGTAGGCCTTTCCACCTCCTGTGTGCCACTGTGGCAGCCCCTTTTTCCTATAAAAGGAGGCCCGAGGCGACTAGAAGAGGGATTCGGCTTTTTGAGACAGCACAGCCACCGTAGCTAGTTTAGAAAGCTCAAGAACACTCAATACATCCACCAAAGCAGGACTAGGGTTTTACGCATCTCGCGGTCCGAACCTGGGTAAACGACCCGTGTGCTAGCTCCTAAACCTGCTCTTCTCACGACCCCGCGCCCGCCGACCGTAGAAAGGATCCCAGTGATCCCATATGTGTCATTCTCACCGACAACAGGCGATTGTGTGCTGCCGCCGTCGCCGCCGTGGCTAACCCCGATGACACCTGCGCCCAAGACGGCCAAGAGGTACGTCTGGACCGGCCAGGTGCATGAGTTCGTCAGCACCCCCCCTCCCCCCGGTTTGGCTTGGTGCCACGCCGGCGTAGGAGGCCATGTACCCCGAACATTGGCGGCAGGGTCGGCTGGCGAACAAGCGCGCAGACGCCGAGCAGCGCATGCAGAGGGAGCGGGAGGAAGAGGAGGAGCGCGCCCGCGTCGCGGCATTGCCTCCGCCGCAGCAGGCGTTGGAGGAGGCAGCCCTGGCGGCCTATCAAGCCGCCTTCGGTTGGACTAGGCCGCCTCCCGTTTTCATTGACCTTGCCGGCGACGATGACGATGGCAAGGGTAAGGCCGACGCCTAGGACTACGTGCGGACACCAACTTTTAGTTTTTGTTTTTATGAATGTTTAATTAAGTTTAAGTGGACTTTGGTCGCGGATGACCGGACATTTATTGTACATTAAGTTCCTATTTTTGTTATATTTGCCATGTGTGGTTCATTTTGTTTTTCTATTATATGCACGTAAATTTGGATCCGCCTTTTGTTAGGCGCTCAAGCCGACCCATATGAAAAAGTAGGCGCGCCCGTCTGCTTGGCCGACCCAAACGGACGAAAAGCGAACAAACTGTAAATTCGTTTGGATCGGCGCGTTGGAGTTGGGCCAGGATCATCTGACTTACTGCACCCTTGACGTGGAGCCACTGACAGGGCCCGGGGCCATCTGTCAGTGTGCCAACGGCACGTCGGGGGAGTCGCGTCGGTTGGAGTTGCTCTAATGCACACAGCCAAACGATGTGCAAATCATAGTTTTTTCCCCCTATTTCTTCACAGTCAGGCCAGCTGGGACCAATATGCAAAGTGTGAAAAACCACGCGGACAACCAACGACGTTCGTAAAGATGAAGAAAATGCGCAGACAAATGTGGAAGCCCGATGATAGATTTGATGCCCACCGCTCCGCCGCGCTGTCCCGCCGGCCCGCCCGTGCACGTCGGCGGAAACAGAAAACATGTTGACTACCGTCTGCCGTCGGCGACGCGGTGAACGGAAGCCAACGTACTACCACCGTCGATCGTCGCTCCGAAGTTGTGCAACGGCGGACCGCCAGGTACCGAGAAGCTGCACACACGTGAACTCTGGAGCGCGCCAGTTCGTGTTGGCCTTCCCAAAGCCATATTCTTTTGCCGGCGCCTCCGTGGCCGGTGAGCTGTTCCCGACGGTGTCTACGCGTCCTCCTCCCTTGCCTTCCGGTTCCTTTCTTCCAAAGTCTTCTCGTCTATCGGGATCCCCCTTTGCCACCGCCATCTCTGTGCCCACCTGTGTGCCGCCGCGGAAGCACGGCCGTCTCGTCCCTGACAGGCTGACACGCTGCCGACCAGCTCCGCGTCGCCGTCACGGGCGCAGGAAATCCCCACGCACCTGGGCGCCACCGCGAATGAACCGTCGCCCTCGCCGGTTCCACCCCTCGCGTAGTATTAAAATCCCCTGCGCCCGTTTCATCCCCACCACGTTCCCCTCTCGATCCGGCGAACTGTGTGTGACACGACGCAGCAGCCGACCAGCGAATCCGCCATGGCCTCCGCCTCCAAGCAGCAGAGCATGTACCCGGAGGTACCCCAGTCCCACCCCGACCACAACACCGCCTTCCAGTACAATCCCGCCGCCGCCAGCAGCACCGGCGGCGAGTCGCTCTACCCCACCATGGACCCGCACGAGATGGCCGAGAACCTCTTCCCAGCCGACGCGGCCGAGGACGCCGCGCCGGCCCCGCCCACGGTGGAGGAGACCCTCGTCGACGTGCCGGGCGCGCAGCTCCACCTCGTCGACCCGGACCGCAGCCTCGACCTCGGCGCCGGCACGCTCTCCATCGTGCGCCTCCGCCAGGGCGACCACTGCGTCGCCGTCCTCGCGCGCCTCACCCCGGACAAGGCCCACAAGCGACGCGGCGTCTTCGGCTTCCTCAGCAGCGGCCGCTCCAGCGACGCGCAGGAGCCCGTGCAGTGGCCGCTCGCCGGCGACGTCGCCGTCGTCAAGCTCGACGCCGGCCACTACTTCTTCTCGCTCCACGTCCCGCACTCGGACCACCCTGACGACAAGGAGGACGCCGAGGCGGAGACGGACGCGGACCGGGAGGCGGCGCTGAGCTACGGGCTCACCGTCGCCGGGAAAGGGCAGGAGCAGGTGCTGGAGGAGCTGGACAGGGTCCTCAAGGAGTACACAACCTTCTCCGTCAAGCAGGTCGACGAGGAGGCCGGCGGCAAGTCGGAGGTCATGGACACTAGGGCGGTGTCGGAGATCACGCCGGAGGAGGCTGCCGGGGACAAGAAGGAGGAGATTGAGGAGCAGTCCGCGGCGTTCTGGACGACAATCGCGCCCAACGTGGACGACTACAGCTCGTCGGTGGCGAGGCTTATCGCCAAGGGCTCCGGGCAGCTGGTAAGGGGCATCATCTGGTGCGGGGACATCACAGCTACGGGCCTCAAATGCGGGGAGGCGGTGTTGAAGAAGGGCGCGGGGGCGAACGGCAAGCATACGCAGGTGAAGCCGAGCTCCCTCAAGAGGATGAAGAGGTATGGATGAAGAAACTTACTATTCTCTCTATATATTGCAGAGCAGCTCACATTGGAGTAGCTTAGATGCACTTTCTTAATCTGGCATTTGACGAACTAAATGATACGCTAAATTTACATTTCTACTGCTCCTGTTAAGCTGCAGCATTGGATGAACTAAAATTTAATGAATGAGATGACTCACCTTTTGCCATTACTTGGATCGTCTAAGATCAGGATTTGGATAATCAGTTATAGCTTCGTTACATGTCATGTCCAGAATAGTCAGGGTTCTTACTAGTCCTCCATTGCATTGCACTTATTGAACAGAAAATAAGTATTGATTATGCGTTACATTGTTTTTATTATTACTAGCAAAAATTATGAAGTTCTATTGTAGCTCTATTCAACAGAGCAGGGTCTTTTGTTTGTCAGATACTCCAGTAGGGTCTTCTTCATGTTCTCTTCTGTGTCTAAAAAAGGACATGGACAAGAAGACAAACCCTTTTCTGGTTGTGCAAACAAAATGTCTCACCCAGATGTAACCCCCATTAAGAGGACGACACATCTTTATTATGAAAAAATTGACCATTAACTTAGCCAATGCCACCAGTGTCCATTATTTGCTTCCTATCCTGGAAGACACCTGGCATATCTTGATAACGACGAGTGATATCTTTGCCATGCCGACATGTGTGCATTATGATGCTATAAATTTAAAGATACCATTATGGTGCCGACATGTGTGCATTTAGTGTGAGATGTTTTCAACTTGATCCGGATCCTTATCAATGCATGCCTTAG
The DNA here is from genome assembly GCF_002162155.2 of Triticum dicoccoides. Taxonomy (NCBI): domain Eukaryota; kingdom Viridiplantae; phylum Streptophyta; class Magnoliopsida; order Poales; family Poaceae; genus Triticum; species Triticum dicoccoides. Next base: position 77,026,882 of record NC_041386.1, on the reverse strand, counting down.
CTGAACTGGCAAGCTACTCAGTATAGTACTAGCACTATTTCTTAATGGAAATATGCATAGCAGCATAGGTAGAAGTTATTTTGTTTTGACTGTATGGGTCGCTATCCTAATCTCTCTTATTCTGAGATAATTTCATTTCCCTTTAGGTTGTTTATTGACTAATTGTTATCATGTTTATAGAAATATTTACAGTTTTGCTAAAACACATTTAGATGTGCCCTAAGTATTGCACATCTAAGTCCTATGTCATTGATTTTACGCAGAGATTCGTGCGAACATTGTCTTTCCCTTTCTCTTTTTCTTTTCCTTTTATGTTTGATTGAGGCACTTAGATGTGCAATAAATAGGGTATATATAGATCTGCTCTATATTTAAGGTAATCAATTTATGCATTTCTCTTCTGTCTTCTGCAGGGCCAGAAGGGTCACTAAAATGTCGAACAAGGTAGCAAATTCAATTCTCTCAGGTGTTCTCAAGGTCTCGGGATTTGTTACCAGCACTGTAGTCAACTCCAAACCCGCACAGAAGTTCTTCAAGTTAATGCCTGGCGAAGTTATTCTTGCTTCGCTGGACGGATTTGGTAAGCGTTTGCCACTAGCTGCGCATGTTACATTTGCTTGGCAAAATATGAAGTTTAACCATTTTTATCTGTATCCTTGTGAAATGATTGAATATAAAGGCAGCTAGTAGAATGCTAGGTATTCTGTTGTTTCTGAACTTTTAAGTTAGAAGTCTAGGTAGTCCGTGATTCTGTTCCGAATAAAAATTGAATTTGTTGATCTAAATATGCATGGGATTAATGGTCACATCACCAAAGCACCAGATAGGATGAAATCATATTATGATTTGGATTTTATTTATGCTCTATATTGGGCCTCCCAAGCAAATCCCAGGTATTTAGTGTACTATTGTAGAGTGCACTGGGTTAACATGCCTTAACTGAACTCTAAAACAGCTATAAGAGCTGCTAATATGTGGTCAGAATTCTATTTGTATAAGTTCAAGAGCCCAAAACAGTGGTTTGCCGGTTGGCTTGCCCGAATACTGTATTGGATGCAAGGGCCCTGATGTTGGCTGCAATAAGATTTTATAGCATGCCACCTCTTTAGATTTGATATGTGCAAACAGTTGCTGCATCACATATTATTATTTGTTGACTCTTTACTTACTCGATGGTTCAGGTAAAGTTTGGGACGCTGTTGAGGTGTCTGGAAAGAACGTGATGAAAACATCGTCAGTTGTCACTACTTCAGTTGTAACGCACAGGTAATGTACATGCACCGCGTTGCATCTATGCTTCATTCAGAATTCCAAATGTTCTTGGTTCAGCAAAATCTTTGGCCCAGTGATCGTTTGTTGATAGGATCGTTGATATCGTGTCCCTCTATTTTGCAGGTACGGTGATCAGGCAGGAGAGATCACACAGGACTACCTCCACGCCACCGGAAACGCTCTTGGGGTCGCGTGGGCCGTCTTCAAGATCCGGAAAGCGCTCGACCCAAAGGGGCACATCAAGAAGTCGTCCCTGGCGAGCTCGGCGGCGCACGCTGTGGCTAAGCAATCGATCAGCCTGCAGAAGAAGAAGTAAGCCGTCGTCGTCGTACGCTGGTCGATGATGGCTCCACTGTATATTGTAGTATGTTCTTGTTGAGTTTCATGTGTGGGCTAAGGTGGTTCCACTGTGCTGTGTAATGGTGATGTACGTTCCTTGAGCTGGATAGCTAGCAGATTTAGTTGGGTGTTAGTGCCCCTGCCGCTTGTGGGTTGTGTAGTTCTGTGTACTGTGATGTGTATGTGAACATGCAACATAGACCTATTTCGTGAGTTCTTTTACGAGATCGTGTCGAGAGAATGAGGCCACCGGTTTAGATTTCAGTCAGCTGAATTTTAGTTTTGTGGTCAATTGATTTTCTGACCCAGAGAAATAGCCATGTCTCAGTCGACGAGATTAGGTGTACGATTATATTGATCTGTGTTTTGTCGCTCCCTAAAGTATTCCCTCGTTCAAAGTGTAATGGGCTTTGTCCCAGCGGGTAAATCTGCAGTGAGCAGCTACGGAGATGTGGCCTTGCTTGGTTTGTGGCTTGCGGTCCTTTTCAGTTTTTTTTTTTTTTGCTTTTTATTTTCTCATAGATCTCCCATGCAAATATTTTGTATTTAGGAGCAACTAGTTAACGAGTGCTCCATCGGGATCCTCGTAACGATCAGCGTCACTTGGCGCGCTCTTAGCCATTCGCCACGTGTCGCGCTTTGGACGCTCCCTTCGAATTTTTTTTTATTTTTTCGCATGTGTTTTCGGCTTTTTAAACAATTTTTTTTCAGATTTTTCCGACGTTTTGGTTTCCCCAGTCTTTCTTAGCTTTTCAATCAACAAAAACTTTTTTGCGCGAAAAAATGCGTTTTCTTTTATTTTCCTTTCGCGAAAGTCACGGTTTTTCTTCCGCGAGAGGCACGGTTGTGCTTTAGTGAGAGTCACGGCCGTGCCTTTCGGAAACAAAAAAAAAACACGTTTTCTGTTTTTTTTCTTTTGCGAGAGTCACGGTTTTGCTTTCACGAGAGGCACGGTTGTGCTTTTGCGAGAGTCACGGCCGTGCCTCTCA
>NC_041386.1:76963225-77023845 GCF_002162155.2 Triticum dicoccoides | reverse complement strand
TTTTCTTTCGTGAGAGTCACGGTTTTGCTTCCGTGAGAGGCACAGTTGTGCTTTCGTGAAAGTCACGACCGTGCCTCTAGGAAAGGGAAAAACAAAACGCGTTTTTTGTTTTTTTTTCTTTCTGAGAGTCATAGTTGTGCTTCCGCGAGAGGCACGGTTGTGCTTTCGCGAAAGTCACGGCCATGCCCCTAGGAAAGGGAAAAAATACATGTTTTCTGTTTTTTTTCTTTCGCGAGAGTCACGGTTTTGTTTAGTGAGAGGCACGGTTGTGCCTTCGCGAGAGTCACGGCCGTGCCTCTCGAAAACGAAAAAAAATGTGTTTTCTGTTTTTTCCTTTCACGAGAGTAACGGTTTTGCTTTCACGAGAGGCATGGTTGTGATTTTGCGAGAGGCACAGGCGTGCCTCTTTCAGAAATAAAAAAACCGCGCTCCCGGTTCGGTTTTTTCGCCTGGTTCTTTTTGTCTGATTTTTTTGATGAAAAAAAAGTTCGTCAAAACCTATCAACATGGGATCTAATTTTGAAGATCTCAACGCGAGGAATCTAATGATGAAAACAGTTCGAGATTTAAACGCACGGTTTAAGAGATAAAACATTTTGAATAAACGGATCTACGAAAAAAGGGAAAACTCACAGGTTGCGACAAGTGGCGCGCTGCATGTGCGGCACTTGTCGCGGCCTGGAAAGTGAAGTGTTCTTTGCAATGAGTACTCCTTAATTAGTGATTTCGTTTGTATTTTCCTTTCTTCTACTTCTTTGTTGGGCTTGTGTGTACAGTAAATACACGTGTACCTTGTCCCTTCTTTTTCCCTTTTCTATTTTCATTTATCTATTTGTCATTTCCTTTTTATTATGATATTTTTACTTGCTTTTTTTTCTTATTTTCGAAATGTTGAACATCTAAAATTTTATAGAACAGACATGTCGACCGATTTTTACTCTCACTTGTTGATGTCTTTTCCATATGGATTTATTGTTTTATTTGTTTATTTGTATGTTGCCTATTCTTTTTCATCATAGTTACTTTGTTTCATTCATCTGTGCTGCTAAATCTCGGTCCACTGAGACTTCGCGAAGTCTTAGTCGATGCGTCAACCATCAGATCATTACTTTGCTTCAAGATTCGTGCTGGAGTGGGTTTGTCTTGTTTAGGCCCGTTAATGCATGCCCAACCCGGTTATCATTTTTATGTGTTTTTTTGGTTGTTTGGACTTTTTTTTGTTCGGGGAGCAGGGGTTTTGCACGATGGACGAGGAGGTGGGGGGGGGGGCTTTTTCTATGCATTTCATGTGACTTGTTCTTATTTTTTTCATTTTAATTTTGCTTTTGTTGTGGTGCAGTGGGCGCTGGTTGTGAACGTGATTTTTTTCTCTTGTCCAGCATTGTCATGTTTTTCATTTTTATTTTTTCCCACCTTTTATTTTCTAAAGTTTTTTTGTGAATACATGAATAATTAAAAAAATTATAATTTTTTTCATATAAATAATTTTGTTCTTCTAAAATTAAAATTTTTATAACGAATAGAAAACCTTTTAATGTAACATGAATATTTTATGTAATTTCTCTTGCGCGTAAATATGGTTGCACACTCGTTGGTGTTCATCGGCTGCTTGAAACTCTATTTCCAAAAATTATTCAATATAACTAATTTTTCAATATAGTTGCACATATCTAGTTTTTATCTTTTTCTTATATTGTTTTTTTATTTGCTATGCACACATGTGCCATCTGCACACGGTCCACATGTGCCTCTTATGTGTAAGGTATGTCTCATTTTAATTTTTTATTTATTTTACACGACAATGGCAAGTGTGGTCTCCCTGCAATTAAAGATTGCAAGTGTGGGCTCCCTGCAAAAAAATGACGGCAAGTGTGGGCAATTGCATGTCTATCACTATGCATGCAACTGCAAGTGTCACTAACTACTGCAACTTCATGTCGTCAACATGATTGCAACTTTGGTGGTGTTTTGTCAGGGGGAGGAAGTAGTTGCATGTCTGCCACCAACACACAACTGCAAGTGTTGACCCTGGCTGCAACTGCATGTCTTCAATGAGACTGCAACTTGGTGGTCTGTGTCGAGGGAGGGGGCAGTTGCATGTCTGCCACCAACATGCAACTGCAAGTGTCGCCTCCGACTATAATTGCATGTCTTTGACACAACTTCAACTTAGTGATGTTTGTCTAGGAGGGCCACAGTTGCATGTCTGCCACCAACATGCAACTACAAGTGTCACCCCCGACTACAACTGCATGTCTTCGATGCGACTGCAAGTTGGTGGTGTTTTGTCAGGGGAGGGGTAGTTGCATGCCCGCCACCAATACGTAACTTCAAGTGTCACCCCGACTGCAACTACATTTCTTCAATGGGACTGCAACTCTGTAGTGTTTTCTCGGGAGGAACAATTGCATGTTTGTCACTAGGCATGCAACTGCAAGTGTCGTTCCCAATTGCAACTGCATGTCTTTAATTCGACTGCAACTCTGTGATGATTTTGTCGGGTAAAGGGGCAGTACATGTCTCCTACTAGGCATTTAGCTGCAAGTGTCTTCCCCAACTGCAACTACATATCTTCAACGCGACTGTAACTCTGTGGTATTTTTGCCGGGAGGGCTAGTTGCAAGTCTGTCATTAAGCCTGTAACTGCACTTATTGCCCCTAGTTGCAATTGCATGTCTTCAAGTCGACTACAACTCTGTGATGCTTTCTTAGGAAGGGACAATTGCATGTGTACCACTAGGCTCTTGGAACTACAAACGTCGCCATCGACTGCAGTCGCATGTCTCCAAACACGATGCAACCGGGCTTTGTTTTGTTGGAAGGGCGGCGGCAGAGGCGGGGGCAGCTGCATGCATACACTAGGCATGCAACTGCAAGTGTTGCCCCCGGCTGCAACTGCATATCTTCCAACATGGTTGCAACTGGACTTTTGTTTTGTCGTAGGGCATTAGGAGAGCGAGTAAAATATCATGTGTACACTAGGCTTGCAACTTCAAGCATCACCCCTAACTACAACTGCGTGTCTTCCAGTACGATGCAACTAGACTTTCTTTTGTTGGAGGGGCGACGGAAGAGCATGGGGCAATTGCATGTGTATGCTAGGCATGCAACTGCAAGTGTCACCCCCAACTACAATTGCATGTCTTTGCAACTGAACTTTATTTTTGTCGAAATGGTGGCATGGAGAGGGGAGTAGTTGCATGTGTAAACTAGGCATGCAACTGTAAGTATTGTCCCCTACTCCAACTGAACTTTGTTTTCACGGAGATTTGGCCAGAGAGGCAGAGAGCAGTTGCGTGTTTATACACTATGCATGCACCTGCAAGTGTCACCCCCCAAGTGCAAATGCATGTCTTCCGACATGGTTGCAACTGGTCCTTTTTTGCCAGGGCCAACAAAATAATATTTTAAGAGTTTTTTGTCATATGACCTTCATTTTTTTTTCAAAAAATGAAAATGTTTAATTTTCCAGTTTTGGGTATTTCATTTTTTTTTCATTTGGTTATTTAAATTAAATTAAGAGTTCAAGTTTCCTCTCATGCACACCAAGTTAGCCATGAATTAAGGAGTCGTGACCGAGTGTAATATAGATTTTTTTCTTTTGATTTTTTAAATAAATAAAATAGTGACCTGACATGTTTTATATTCATTTGTAGCGGGAGTATCTTTTTTCCTTATATTTTAAGCATGATTTTTGCATTTTCTTTTCACTAGGCATGCAACTACATGTCTTCTAGCTTGATCGCAACTGCATGTCTCTTAACTTGGTTGCAAGTCGACTTCCAATTTTGTTGTACAGGGAGAGGCGTTAGTTGCATGTCCCACACTAGGCATGGAACAACATGTCTTCTAACGTCGTTGCAACTGGGGACCTTTGTTTTGTCAGCGAGAGCATCGACGAGAGAAGAGGGGGCCAGTTGCATGCCCCCACACCAGGCACGCAACTGCATGTCTTCGAGCATAGTCGCAATTGCATGTCTTATAACTTGCTTGCAACTCGACTTCCATTCTTTTGTACGGGGATAGGCACCCATTGCATGTCCCACACAAGGCACACAACTGCATGTCTTCTAACTTGGTCACAACCGAGGGGGATTTGTTTTGTCGGAGGGACGACGTCGAGAGATATGGGGCCCAGTTGCATGTCCCACACTATGCATGCAACTGCGTCTCTTCTACCTTGGTCGCAACTGCATGTTCTATAGCTTGGTTGCAACCCGATTTCAATTTTTTTGTACGGGGAGAGGCGCCAGTTGCATGTCCCACATTAGGCATGCAACTACATGTCTTCTAACTTGGTCGCAACTCGGGACCTTTGTTTTCTCAGAGAGAGAGAGAGAGAGGGAGGGAGAGAGAGAGGCCCAGTTGCATGGTCCACACTAGGCACACAACTGCATGTCTTATAAGTTGGCTGCAACTCAACCTTTTTTGTTTTTTCACCGGACGAGGTGAGGGTCCAGTTGCGTGTCGCGAAATAGTCATGCAACTACATGTCTTTTCTAACATGGTTGCATTTTTGTAAGTGCCTTTGTTTTGTCGGAGGTGGCGGCGGGATGGGGGGGAGGGGTAATTATAGTCATGCATTGCATGTCTTCCAACATGGCCACAACTGTATGTCTTCAAACTTGGTTGCAACCCCTCTTTTGTTTTTTGTCGGACGACGAGAGGGACCAGTTTGCATGTCCTACGCTAGGCACGCAACTGCATATCTTCTAACTTGGTTGCAATTGGGGCCTTTGTTTGTCAGAGGGGAGGCATCAAGAGAGGGGGGGCACTTGCATGCTCAAATGTAGTCATGCAACTGCATGTCTTCTACTTTGGTTGCAACTCAACGTTTTCTTCTGTCGGGCAAGGAGAGGGGCCAGTTGCATGTCTTCCAACATTGTCGCAACTATGTGTCTTCCAACATGGTCGCAACTCGACTTTTTTTGGTTGGATGAGGAGAGGGGCCAGTTGCATGTCCCATGCTAGGCACACGACTGCATGTCTTCTAACTTGGTTGCAATATGTAAGCGGCTTTCATTGTTTTGTCAAAGGGGCGACGGCAAGAGACATGGGGGCACTAGCATGCTTAAATTTAGTCATGCAATTGCATGTCTTCCAACATGGTCGCAACTATATACATGTGTTCTAACTTGGTTGCGACATGACCTTTTTTGTTTTTTGTCGGATGAGGTGAGGGGCCAGTTGCATGCCGCAGAATAAGCACGCAACAGCATGTCTTCTAACCTGGCTGAAATAAATATCCGAACAGGATGAGCTGAGCATATGTGCAAAGGTATCGTTCTTACCACATACAACGCGGTACAAGGCTGGATATTGTTTGCGGAGAGTGGCATTGCCCAACTCAAGAAACGTATGACGTCCCTTATCGCGAACGATCCAAAGCTGAAAAGGTGTTTATTTTCCGCCATTAGACCTGTCTAATAGTGTGAATCTCCTTGTTTCCAAACTACCTAAGACACAACCTTTTGGCCAAGGTATTTATTGTGCAGCAGGATTACCAAACGCCACCCGCAATAAGTAATTTGAATAACTATTTGAAGGCAATAATAAAGTTATTATTTATATTTCTTTATATCATGATAAATGTTTTATTCATGCTAGAATTGTATTAACCGGAAACTTAGTACATGTGTGAATACATAGACAAACAGAGTGTAACTAGTTTGCCTTTACTTGACTAGCTCGTTGAATCAATGATGGTTATGTTTCCTAACCATAGACATGAGTTGTCATTTGATTAACGGGATCACATCATTAGAGAATGATGTGATTGACTTGACCCATCCGTTAGCTTAGCACGATGATCGTTTAGTTTGTTGCTATTGCTTTCTCCATAACTTATACATGTTCCTATGACTATGAGATCATGCAACTCCCGAATACCAGAGGAACACTTTGTGTGCTACCAAACGTGACAACATAACTGGGTGATTATAAAGGTGTTCTACAGGTGTCTCCGATGGTGTTTGTTGAGTTGGCATACATAGAGATTAGGATTTGTCACTCCAATTGTCGGAGAGGTATCTCTGGGCCCTCTCGGTAATGCACATCAATATAAGCCTTGCAAGCAATGTAACTAATGAGTTAGTTACGGGACGTAGCATTACTGAATGAGTAAAGAGACTTGGCAGTAACGAGATTGAACTAGGTATTGAGATACCGACGATCGAATCTTGGGCAAGTAACATACCGATGACAAAGGGAACAACGTATGTTGTTATTCGGTTTGACCCATAAAGATCTTCATAGAATATGTAGGAACCAATATGAGCATCCAGGTTCCACTATTGGTTATTGACCGGAGACGTGTCTCGGTCATGTCTACATAGTTCTCGAACCCGTAGGGTCCGCACACTTAACGTTCGGTGACAATCAGTATTATGAGTTTATGTGTTTTGATGTACCGAAGGTAATTCGGAGTTCCGGATATGATCATGGACATGACGAGGAGTCTCGAAATGGTCGAGACATAAAGATCGATATATTGGATGACTATATTTGGATGTCGGAATGATCCGGGTGAGTTCGGGCATATACCGAAGCACCGGGAGGTTACCGGAACCCCCCGAGAGGTATATGGGCCTTATTGGGCCATAGTGGGAGAGAAGAGAGGAATGCCTAGAAGGGGGCGGCCCCTCCCCTCAAGCCCAATCCGAATTGGGTGGGGGGCGGCCCCCTTTCCTTCCCCTCTCCCTCCCTTCCTTCCACTCCTAGTCCAACTAGGGAAGGGGGGAATCCTACTCCCGGTGGGAGTAGGACTCCCCATGGGGCGCGCCATAGGAGGGCCGGCCCTCACCCTCTTCCACTCCTTTATATATGGGGGAGGGGGCACCCCATAGACACACAAGTTGATCATTAATCTCTTAGCCGTGTGCGGTGCCCCCTCCACCATAATCCACCTCGGTCATATTGTAGCGGTGCTTAGACGAATCCATGTTCCGGTAGCATCATCATCACCGTCATCATGCTGTCGTGCTGACAAAACTCTCCCTCAACACTCTGCTGGATCATGAGTTCGTGGGACGTCACCGAGCCGAACGTGTGTAGATCGCGGTGGTGTCGTAACTTCGGTACTAGGATCAGTCGATCGTGAAGACGTACGACTACATCAACCGCGTTGTCATAACGCTTCCGCTTATGGTCTACGAGGGTACGTGGACAACACTATCCCCTCTCGTTGCTATGTGATGTCTACTACACAACCTTCTTCTTGTAGACGTTGTTGGGCCTCCAAGTGCAGAGGTTTGTAGGACAGTAGAAAAATTCCCTCAAGTGGATGACCTAAGGCTTATCAATCCGTGGGAGGCGTAGGATGAAGATGGTCTCTCTCAAACAACTCTACAACCAAATAACAAAGAGTCTCTTATGTCCCCAACACACCCAATACAATGGTAAATTGTATAGGTGCACTAGTTCGGTGAAGAGATGGTGATACAAGTGCAATATGGATAGAAGATAATGGTTTTTGTAATCTGAAAATATAAAAACAGCAAGGTAGCAAGTGATAAAAGTGAGCATAAACGGTATTGCAATGCTAGGAAACAAGGCCTAGGGTTCATACTTTCACTAGTGCAAGTTCTCTCGACAATAATAACATAATTGGATCATATAACTATCCATCAACATGCAACAAAGCTCACTCCAAAGTCACTAATAGCGGAGAACAAACGAAGAGATTATGGTAGGGTACGAAACCACCTCAAAGTTATTCTTTCTGATCGATCTATTCAAGAGTCCGTAGTAAAATAACACGAAGCTATTATTTCCGTTTGATCTATCCTAGAGTTCATACTAGAATAACACCTTAAGACACAAATCAACCAAAACCTTAATGTCACCTAGATACTCCAATGTCACCTCAAGTATCCGTGGGTATAATTATACGATATGCATCACACAATCTCAGATTCATCTATTCAACCAACACAAAGAACTTCAAAGAGTGCCCCAAAGTTTCTACCGGAGAGTCAAGGCAAAAACGTGTGCCAACCCCTATGCATAAGTTCACGAGGTCACGGAACTCGCAAGTTGATCACCAAAACATACATCAAGTAGATCACGTGATATCCCATTGTCACCATAGATAAACACATGCAAGACATACATCAAGTGTTCTCAAATCCTTAAAGACTCAATCCGATAAGGTAACTTCAAAGGGAAAACTCAACCCATTACAAGAGAGTAGAGGGGGAGAAGCATCATAAGATCCAACTATAATAGCAAAGCTCGCGATACATCAAGATTGTTCCGAATCAAGAACGCAAGAGAGAGATCAAACACATAGCTACTGGTACATACCCTCATCCCCGAGGGAGAACTACTCCATCCTCGTCACTAAGAGTGCTGGGATGATGAAGATGGCCACCGGAGAGGGATTCCCCCCTCCGACAGGGTGCCGGAAGGGGTCTAGATTAGTTTTCGGTGGCTACAGAGGTTTGCGGCGGCGGAATTCCCGATCTATTCTGTTCCCCGATGTTTTTAGGGTATACTGATATATATATAGGTGAAAGAAGTCGATCAGGGCAGCCACGAGGGGCCCACGAGGGTGCGGGCGCGCCTGCCTGCCTTGTGGCCACCTCGAAGCTTCCCTGAAGTCTGCTCCAAGTCTCCTGGGTTGCTTCCGTTCCAAAAATAACTCTCCCGAAGGTTTCATTCCGTTTGGAATTTGTTTGATATTCCTTTTCTTCGAAACACTGAAATAGGCAAGAAAACAACAGTTTGTGCTGGGCCTTCGGTTAATAGGTTAGTCTCAAAAGTAATATAAAAGTGTATAATAAAGCCCAAAAACATCCAAAACAGATAATATAATAGCATGGAACAATCAAAAATTATTGATACGTTGGAGACGTATCACTATGCATCACCATGATCTTGCGTGTGCGTAGGAATTTCTTTGAAATTATTGCGTTCCCCAACAGTGGCATCCGAGCTAGGTTTATGCGTAGATGTTATATGCATGAGTAGAACACAAAGGAGTTGTGGGCGTGTGTATATACATATTGCTTGCCGTCACTAGTTGATTCTTGATTCAGTGGTATTGTTGGATGAAGCAGCCCAGACCGACATTACGCGTACGCTTACGCGAGATTGGTTCTACCGACGTGCTTCGCACACAGGTGGCTGGTGGGTGTCAGTTTCTCCAACTTTAGTTGAATCGGATTCAATGAACATGGTTCTTTCTGAAGATCAAACAACAATCATTGTACCGTGTTGTGGTTTTTGATGCGTAGGTAAGAACGATTCTTGCTCAGCCCGTAGCAGCCACGTAAAACTTGCAACAACAAAGTAGAGGACGTCTAACTTATTTTTGCAGGGCATGTTGTGATGTGATATGGTCAAAACATGATGCTATATTTTATTGTATGAGATGATCATGTTTTGTAACACAGTTATCGGCAACTGGCAGGAACCATATGGTTGTCGCTTTATTGTATGAAATGCAATCACCATGTAATTGCTTTACTTTATCACTAAGCGGTAGCGATAGTCATAGAAACAATAGTTGGCGAGACGACAACGATGCTTCGATGGGGATCAAGGTGTCAAGCCGGTGACGATGGCGATCATGATGGTGCTTTGGAGATGGAGATCAAAGGCACAAGATGACGATGACCATATCATATCACTTATATTGATTGCATGTGATGTTTATCTTTTATGCATCTTATTTTGCTTAGTTTGACGGTAGCATTATAAGATAATCTCTCACTAAATTTCAAGGTATAAGTGTTCTCCCTGAGTATGCACCGTTGCGAAAGTTCGTCGTGCCGAGACACCACGTGATGATCGGGTGTGATAAGCTCTATGTTCACATACAACGGGTGCAAGCCAGTTTTGCACACGCAGAGTACTCGGGTTAAACTTGACGAGCCTAGCATATGCAGATATGGCCTCGGAACACTGAGACCGAAAGGTCGAGCATGAATCATATAGTAGATATGATCAACATAGTGATGTTCACCATTGAAAACTACTCCGTCTCACGTGATGATCGGACATGGTTTAGTTGATATGGATCACGTGATCACTTAGATGATTATAGAGATGTCTATCTAAGTGGGAGTTCTTAAGTAATTTGATTAATTGAACTTTAATTTGTCATGAACTTAGTACCTGATAGTATTTTGCATGTCTATTTTGTTGTAGATAGATGTCCCATGCTGTTGTTCCGTTGAATTTTAATGCGTTCCTAGAGAAAGCTAAGTTGAAAGATGATGGTAGAAACTACACGGACTGGGTCCGTAACTTGAGGATTATCCTCATTGTTGCATAGAAGAATTACGTCCTGGAAGCACCGCTAGGTGACAAACCCGCTGCAGGACCAATGCCAGATGTTGTGAACACCTGGCAGAGCAAAGCTGATGACTACTCGATAGTTCAGTGTGCCATGCTTTACGGCTTAGAACCGGGACTTCAACGACATTTTGAACGTCATGGAGCATATGAGATGTTCCAGGAGTTGAAGTTAATATTTCAAGCAAATGCCCGGATTGAGAGATATGAAGTCTCCAATAAGTTCTACAACTGCAAGATGGAGGATAATAGTTCTGTCAGTGAACATATACTCAGAATGTCTGGGTATCACAACCACTTGACTCAACTGGGAGTTAATCTTCCTGATGATAGTGTCATTGACAGAGTTCTTCAATCACTGCCACCAAGCTACAAGAGGTTCGTGATGAACTATAATATGCAAGGGATGGATAAGACAATTCCTGAGCTCTTCGCAATGCTAAAGGCTGCGGAGGTAGAAATCAAGAAGGAGCATCAAGTGTTGATGGTCAACAAGACCACCAGTTTCAAGAAAAAGGGTAAAGGAAGAAGGGTAACTTCAAGAACAGCAAGCCAGTTGCTGCTCAAGTGAAGAAACCCAAGTCTAGACCTAAGCCTGAGACTGAGTGCTTCTATTGCAAAGAAACTGGTCACTGGAAGCGGAACTGCCCCAAGTATTTGGCGGAGAAGAAGGATGGCAAAGTGAAAGTTATATTTGATATACATGTTATTAATGTGTACCTTACTAATGCTCGCAGTAGTGCCTGGGTATTTGATACTGGTTCAGTTGCTAACATTTGCAACTTGAAATAGGGGCTACAGATTAAGTGAAGATTGGCTAAGGACGAGGTAATGATGCGCGTGGGAAATGGTTCAAAGTCGATGTGATTGCCGTCGGCACGCTACCTCTACATCTACCTTCAGGATTAGTTTTAGACCTAAATACTTGTTATTTGGTGCCAGCGTTGAGCATGAACATTATATCTGAATCTTGTTTCATGTGAGACATTTATTCATTTAAATCAAAGAATAATGTTTGTTATATTTATATGAGTAATATCTTTTATGGTCATGCACCCTTGATGAGTGGTCTATTTTACTAAATCTTGATAGTAGTGATACACATGTTCATAGTATTGAAGCCAAAAGATGCAGAGTTGATAATGATAGTGCAACTTATTGGTGGCACTGCCGTTTAGGTCATATTGGTGTAAAGCGCATGAAGAAATTGCATTCTTGTGGACTTCTGAAATCACTTGGTACTTGCGAACCATGCCTCACGGGCAAGATGACTAAAACTCTGTTCTCCGGAACAATGGAGCGAGCAACAGAGTTATTGGAAATCATAGAAACTGATGTATGTGGTCCAATGAACATTGAAGCTCGCGGCGGATATTGTTATTTTCTCACCTTCACAAATGATTTGAGCAAATATGGGTATATCTACTTAATGAAACATAAGTATGAAACATTTGAAAAGTTCAAAGAATTTTAGAGTGAAGTGGAAAATCATCGTAACAAGAAAATCAAATTTCTGCGATCTGATCGTGGAGGTGAATATTTGAGTTATGAGTTTGGACTTCATTTGAAACAATGTGGAATAGTTTCGCAACTCACGCCACCTGGAACACCACAACGTAATGGTGTGTCCGAACGTCGTAACCGCACTTTATTAGATATGGTGCGATCTATGATGTCTCTCACTGATTTACCGCCATCGTTTTGGGGTTATGCTTTAAAGACAGCTGCATTCACGTTAAATAGGGCACCATCTAAATCCGTTGAGATGACACCTTATGAACTGTGGTTTGGCAAGAAACCCAAGTTGTCGTTTCTTAAAGTTTGGGGCTGCGATGCTTATGTGAAGAAGCTTCAACCTGATAAGCTCGAACCCAACTCGGAGAAATGTGTCTTCATAGGATACCCAAAGGAAACTGTTGGGTACACCTTCTATCACAGATCCGAAAGCAAGATATTCGTTGCTAAGAATGGATCCTTTCTAGAGAAGGAGTTTCTCTCGAAAGAAGTGAGTGGGAGGAGTGACGAGGTAATTGTACCTTCTCCCTTATTGGAAAGTAGTTCATCACTGAAATCAGTTCCAGTGATCCCTACACCAGTAAGTGAGGAAGCTAATGATGATGATCATGAAACTTCTGATCAAGTTACTACCGAACCTCGTAGGTCAACCAGAGTGGTACGGTAATCCTGTTCTGGAAGTCATGTCTTTGACCATGACGAACCTACGAACTATGAGGAAGCGATGATTGATACGTCTCCAACGTATCTATAATTTTTGATTGCTCCATGCTATATTATCTACTGTTTTGGACATTATTGGGCTTTATTATCCACTTTATATTATTTTTGGGACTAACCTGTTAACCGGAGGCCCAGCCTAGAATCGCTATTTTTTGCCTGTTTTAGGGTTTCAAAGAAAAGGAATATCAAACGGAGTCCAAACGGAATGAAACCTTTGGGAACGTGATTTTCTCAACAAACAAGACCCGGGAGACTTGGACCCTGCGTCAAGAAAGGAAATAGGAGGCCACGAGGTAGGGGGCGCGCCCACCCCCACCAGGCGCGCCCTCCACCCTCGTGGCCCCCCTATTGCTCCACCGACGTACTCCTTCCTCCTATATATATCCACATACCCCCAAATGATCAGATACGGAGCCAAAACCCTAATTCCACCGCCGTAACTTTCCGTATCCACGAGATCCCATCTTGGGGCCTATTCCGGAGCTCCGCCGGAGGGGGCATCGATCACGGAGGGCTTCTACATCAACACCATAGCCTCTCCGATAAAGTGTGAGTAGTTTACCTCAGACCTATGGGTCCATAGTTAGTAGCTAGATGGCTTCTTCTCTCTTTTTGGATCTCAATACAACGTTCTCCCCCTCTCTTGTGGAGAACTATTCGATGTAATCTTCTTTTTGCGGTGTGTTTGTTGAGACCGATGAATTGTGGGTTTATGATCAAGTCTATCTATGAATAATATTTGAATCTTCTCTGAATTCTTTTATGTATGATTGGTTATCTTTGCAAGTCTATTCGAATTATCAGTTTGGTTTGGCCTACTAGATTGATCTTTCTTGCAATGGGAGAAGTGTTTAGCTTTGGGTTCAATCTTGCGGTGTCCTTTCCCAGTGACAGTAGCGCAGCAAGGCACGTGTTGTATTGTTGCCATCGAGGATAACAAGATGGGGTTTTCTTCATATTGCATGAGTCTATCCCTCTACATCATGTCATCTTGCTTAAGGCGTTACTCTGTTTTTAACTTAATACTCTAGATGCATACTGGATAGCGGTCGATGAGTGGAGTAATAGTAGTAGATGCAGGCAGGAGTCGGTCTACTTGTCTTGGATGTTGTCGGTGTCAAAACCGGCGGATCTCGGGTAGGGGGTCCCGAACTGTGTGTCAAGGCCGAATGGTAACAGGAGACAAGGGACAAGATGTTTTTTACCCAGGTTCGGGCCCTCTCGATGGAGGTAATACCCTACTCCTGCTTGATTAATATTGATGATATGGGTAGTACAAGAGTAGATCTACCACGAGATCAAGGAGGCTAAACCCTAGAAGCTAGCCTATGGTATGATTGTTTTGTATGGAGTTGATTGCCTACGGACTACAACCCTCCGGTTTATATAGACACCGGATAGGGTTAGGGTTACATAAAGTCGGTTACAATGGTACGAGATCTTGAATATCCGCATCGCCAAGCTTGCCTTCCACGCCAAGGAAAGTCCCATCCGGACACGGGACAAAGTCTTCAATCTTGTATCTTCATAGTCCAGGAGTCCGGAAGAAGGTATAGTCTGGCTACCCGAACACCCCCTAATCCAGGACTCCCTCAGTAGCCCCCAAACCAGGCTTCAATGACGATGAGTCCAGCGTGCAGATTGTTCGGCATTGCAAGGCGGGTTCCTCTCCAAATCTTGTGTACCTGTAGGAATAATGTCTGATTTTTGTAATGTAGTGCTCCTCGGCTTCCACGCCCAATAATGGCCGTCTTCCACATGTTCAAATGAATGCGAAAAGCCGGGGTGTTTTTACATCCACACCCCTAGCCGTATAAACAAGCCGCCTATTTAACGGGATGGGGATTTAGGTCCAAACCACATCTTCTCCTTTCCGTGAGTTATCATCAGAGCGCTTCCAGCAAAGGTCCATTCCAACATGACCAGCCGTCGCAGCTCCTCCCCTCGCCCCTCCGGTCCCAAACCCAGGGACTGGGAGAGTTGCACCATCCCGCATAGCGAGTTAGCGTCACTTCAGGCCAAGGGATTTCTCCCTCAGGCATATATGGTCCCGGTCCGAGCCGGTCTCGCCACCTATAATGGCGGAAAACAAGCGGAGAGCACCCCCAATCCTTCTAAAGGAGAGCGGGTGTGCCTCGTCCCCTATCTAATAAGGGGACTGGGATTTCCAATTCACCCATTTCTCCGCGGGCTTCTGGAGTTCTACGGCCTCCAGCTGCACAACCTCACGCCCACCTCCGTATTGCATATTGCGGGTTTCGTCGCCCTTTGCGAGCTATTTTTAGGCATTGAGGCTCATTTCGCGCTGTGGAAGAGGTTATTCTGCCTGGTGCCCCGTTCTAAAGAGGGGTCTATATACCAAGTGGGCGGAGCCAAAGTATGGCGCATCGCTGGGACTGGATACCTATCCAGAACCCCGAAGAAGGCGTCCGAGGACTGGCCTTCGGAATGGTTTTATATAGATGACGTCCCGCTACCGGACCCTATCCGGGTCGGTCTCCCTGAGTTCAACAGTGCTCCATTGAAGAAACGCTTGAGCTGGCATCCGCGGAGCTCTCAGAGAGAAAGCGACAGAGACGTCCTTTACCTGATGGGCCGGATAAGACTGTTGGCTCATTCCGGACTAACCATGATTGGAGTCATGGCCGCATGCATTATGCGGGGGTACAGCCACTTCAATATAGAGGCCACCCCATGTGGGATTTCAACGGGGAGGATGACGCCACCCATTACGGTCGTAAGGGGCCGGCTTCAGCTGCCGCCCTAGTAAAGATCTTATCCTCTTTGTACAAGGGAGAAAAGGAGGAATTCCTCCGCGTCAACCCGCAGGCCAGATTTACTATGTATGATCCTCCAAGTTGGGTAAGTGAGCAACTGCGCTTGCCCGTTTGTTTTGTACTCCCACGGTTAGATATGTAGTCTAACGACTTCAATGCAGGAACTGCGACATGTGGTAGAGGATATAAACAGCCGCCCTCCACAACCCGAGGACCCAGAACGGTCCCTCGATCCGGACTCCGAAGAGGATCCGGACATATTGGTGGAGCTTATCGACAGGGTGTTCCATCAGCTAAGCAAGGACAATACCTTGGTAGCCATCATGGCTGATTACCCAGGGTTAATCCCGGCCTCCCAGGTGACAGAAACCGGAGTCTCATTCCCTTGAGAGAGATTCCACTCTCACGTATTCCGGTGTTTCTGACGACAACCGTGTTTTGCAGGGGAGATTTCCGAGGCAGGAGGCCGAACCTGCTGCGGCTAGCCAACGAGGGGCCGCAGGGCCCCAGGGGGTAAAAAGGAATGTAGTCCGGACTGGGATGCCAGCGCAAAGGTATAGCGCACCCTCTGCTTCCCTGGTGTCATTCTGTCCGGGCATATTAACGTTCGTGCTATCTTCAGAACGAAGAGACCTCGCCGGACTATATCCGGAGAGGTTGCCAATCGCGCCTCCACCAGCCAGGCTCCAACGTCTGGCCAGGAAGCGGAGGCGAGCACAAGGCGCGCACCGGACGCTCCTCCGACAGAGGATGCGGACAGGCTGTCTGCCACAAATTCTGAAGTGGAGAGTGCCATGAACTACAGGCGTCGCCGGACAGTTCTATGCGACGCTTGTTTCTCCCAAGAGGCTTTAGATGCCTTTAATTCGGGAGATGCGTACCTCCATGCCGCTCAAAATGGTTTAGCCAGGGCCACGGAGCAGTATGTAAAAGACATACGGGTAAGAAAATTTTGGTCAATATATATATACCCGTAGCCCCCGAGACTTGAAACAGTTAGAGCAACTGATTTAAGGATCATTTAATATTCAGGTTCTTACAGAGAAGAATACTGTACTATCCCAGGAGCTAGAAAAGTGCAAGGCCCAACTAGAGGCCGCACTAGCCGCAGTAGGGAGTTCAAAGAGACCCCCTCAGGTAAGATACACTTTGAAAGATTAGTATTGTGCGGTGTGGGTGCAAATCTGACAAATCATGTTGCAGATAGCGCCGGACTCGATCCGGAAAAGCAACAACTCTTACACCGGCTAAAGGACGGTGAGAGTACGTTGACAAAGGTGAGGCGAGAGAAGAATGATATTCAGGATGCCAACCCCAGGCTGGACGTCAAACTTAAAGATGTTCGTGGCCAGCTGTCGGACTCCACGAAGGAGAATCAGCGGCTTCGACACGGCATATTTAGTAAGTGCTTGAACGAACTTTGAAAAAATAGTTCGGCGAGGAAGTCGACTAACAGAGTAATGTCTGTAGGTATGCTCACAGGTCGTCCTGCAGAGGAGATGCTCGGTTCTATGGGTGACCTTCTTCCCGAACTCATGCAACTGCACGAGCGAATTCGGCAAGCGATGCGAGGTGTTGCCCAAGCCTTATGGCCTGCCCACTCCATGCCCGAGGGCCTTGGAGAGCTTGCGGAGAAGCTGAAGGGAGCTCGGCGGCGCTTCTGGTTGTGGAAGATATCGGCCTGCCGACAAGGCGCTAGGGAAGCCTGGGCCATGGTGAAAACCCGTTGTACGAAGTCTGACCCAAACCACATGGCCGATGTCGGACCAGTGGGGCCTGATGGGAAGGATATCCCTATGAGCTTAGTATACGGCCAAGTAGAGTTGGCCGCGAAGTATTCCCAGCAGGACTATAAATTAGACAGCCTGTTAGATGGTATAGAAGAGGAATACAATCAGTTAGAATGACTATGTAATTTTGAATTCACATGTGTAATGCCTTCTAGCCGGATTGTAGATCGTTTGTCGTTGCCGACCTTTTCGCTTCAACCTCGGGACCTGACAGTCCGGAGTGTGTCCGAATACTATAGCGGTTATATAAGAACCGTGGTATGCGTGGAGACCAAGCGTAGGGGTCATTAGTGCTTTATCAGACAAGTGCCCAACTAGTTATGTTATATTACATGGTTAGTAAGAAACATTTTCCAGAGAGAATAGTTCCGTTAGGGGTTCCTTTCGCTGGGAGGCATGCTCTAAAGTGCATGTCCGGACTCCGTAAAAAGATGCAAAAAAAAGCATCTGGGGGCGCATAGAATGAGTAAAAATATCATCTTTTATCTCACCGACCGAATATTCCCTTAAGAACGCTAGCTTTCGGCTTCACCCAGTCTGAGGTACACATCCGGCTGACCCGGCAGTAACAATCGCAGAGGTGCTCCCTTTACCGCCTAGCCGAACAATCGGGAACGTAGGGGTAAGCACAGGAGCCAGGCAACCCAGCTTGGCCAAAACTTAAGTCATATCGATGCATATAATGGTGAAAAAAAGGGTACATGCGGAAGTTTGACGCATGTGTTGGGCGTGAAGCCCGTATAAATAAGCTTCTGTTAAAGAAGCCACCAGGTTTAATGAGCGCGAGTGGCGCGTCACTAGATGAGCCTTTAAGGTCTATAAAAGAAAAGAGGGGAAGGAGAGAAATGTAAGACAGAAAAATACAAAAAATGGACAGAGGAAGGAGACGAACACAGAGTCGGGTGGCGTTCCACGGGTTCGGCTCAAGTCGGTTATCTGACGCATCTCGCAG
Organism: Triticum dicoccoides; assembly: GCF_002162155.2. NCBI lineage: Eukaryota > Viridiplantae > Streptophyta > Magnoliopsida > Poales > Poaceae > Triticum > Triticum dicoccoides. The sequence continues at coordinate 77,005,789 of NC_041386.1, read as the reverse complement.
GCGGTACGCCCCGCCAGTCAGGACTTGGTCGATTATGAATGGACCTTCCCACTTGGGCTTGAGTTTGTCCTTTTTCTTATCCGGCAGGCGTAGAACTAGTTCGCCAACATTGTAATTTTTGGCCCGTACTTCTCTGCTTTGATATCTTTGGGCCTGCTGTTGATAAAATGCGGAACGGGCTTTTTCCACGTCACGCTCCTCCTCCAGGGCGTCCAAGTTGTCCTGCCGATCGAGCTCGGCTTCTCTTTCTTCGTACATGCGCACTCTAGGTGAGTCATGAATTATGTCGCAGGGCAGAACTTCCTCTGCGCCGTACACCATAAAAAATGGTGTGTATCCGGTGGTGCGATTTGGCGTGGTCCGCAGCCCCCATAGCACGGAGTCGAGCTCCTCTACCCAGTGCGTGTTAGATTCCTTGAGGGACCGCACCAGTCTGGGTTTAATGCCGCTCATGATAAGACCATTTGCACGTTCGACCTGGCCGTTGGTTTGTGGGTGATAGACAGAAGCATAATCGAGCTTGATGCCCATGTTTTTGCACCAGAGTTTTACCTCGTCGGCGGTAAAGTTTGTACCGTTATCGGTTATGATGCCGTGGGGGACGCCATAACGGTGTACAACCCCAGATATGAAGTCTATCACAGGTCCGGATTCGGCCGTTTTAACAGGCTTGGCTTCTATCCATTTAGTGAATTTATCCACCATGACCAGTAAGTATTTTTTCCTATCGGTCCCACCTTTAAGGGGTCCGACCATGTCAAGCCCCCAGATCGCAAAAGGCCAGGTGATGGGTATAGTTTGGAGTGCGGTGGGTGGCATATGGCTTTGGTTGGCAAAAAGTTGGCAACCAGCGCATCGTTGGACTAGGTCCTGAGCGTCTGCCCGGGCCGTCGGCCAATAAAAGCCTGTACGGAAAGCCTTGCTAACAAGGGACCGAGCAGCGGCGTGGTGACCACCGAGTCCGGCATGAATTTCAGCCAGAAGGTTCCGCCCTTCCTCTTCGGAGATGCACCTTTGAAGGACTCCAGTAGCGCTTTTCTTATAAAGCTCTCCCTCATGGACTCTATAGGCTTTAGATCGCCGCACTATGCAGCGGGCCTCGGTTTGGTCCTCTGGGAGTTCCTGCCTAGTAAGGTAGGCTAGGAATGGTTCTGTCCACGGGGCGATGACCGCCATTATTACGTGGGCTGAAGGTGTAATTTCATTGGCAGAGCCTCCAATTGTGTCAGATTGTTCGGCGTCGAGTGGTGCGGCTGGGTCCGGGCTGTTATTTGCGGGTTCCCCCTCCCATGCTATGGATGGCTTGAACAATCTTTCCAAAAAGATGTTGGGGGGGACTGCATCGCGTCTTGCTCCGATGCGTGCCAGGACGCCCGCTGCTTGATTGTTTTCTCGGGCTATATGGTGAAACTCCAGCCCTTCGAACCGAGCTGACATTTTTAGGACGGCGTTGCGGTAAGCTGCCATTTTTGGGTCCTTGGCGTCGAAGTCTCCATTTATTTGGGAGATCGCAAGGTTTGAATCCCCGCGTACCTCTAGGCGCTGGATACCCATGGATACTGCTATCCGGAGGCCATGTAGGAGGGCCTCATATTCGGCTGCATTGTTGGAATCCATGTACACGATCTGGAGCACATATTGGACTGTGTCTCCTGTGGGGGACGTCAGGACGACGCCAGCCCCCAGTCCGGCCAACATTTTGGAGCCGTCGAAATGCATAATCCAGTTTGAATATGTGTCGTACTCTTTAGGGAGCTCGGCCTCCGTCCATTCTGCGACGAAGTCGGCCAAAACTTGTGATTTAATAGCTCGCCGTGGCTTATAGGTTATATCGAACGGGAGAAGCTCGATGGCCCATTTTGCAATCCGGCCTGTTGCGTCGCGGTTGTTGATAATATCGTTGAGTGGTACTTCCGAGGCTACTGTTATGGAACACTCTTGAAAGTAGTGCCGTAGCTTCCGGGATGCCATGAATACCGCGTATGCAATCTTTTGATAATGCGGGTACCGTGATTTGCATGGAGTGAGGACGGTGGATACGTAGTAGACCGGCCTTTGAAGGGGGAATTTGTGTCCATCCGTCTCCCGCTCGACAACGAGTACTGCGCTGACAACTTGATGTGTTGCTGCAATGTACAATAACATTGGTTCGCCGGTGTTCGGGGCGGCCATGACTGGGTTTGTTGCCAATATGGCTTTTATTTCATCAAGTCCGGCCGTGGGGCCTCCGTCCACTCGAAGTGTTCGGTGCGCCGAAGGAGGCGATAGAGGGGTAGTGCCTTTTCTCCCAAGCGGGAGATGAAGCGGCTTAAAGCCGCCACACATCCGGTTAATTTTTGTATTTGTTTGAGGTCCTTTGGGATATCCAATTGTGACAAAGCTCGGATCTTGGCTGGATTTGCTTCAATTCCTCTACCGGATACAATGAAGCCCAAGAGCTTTCCGGCTGGAACGCCGAAGACGCATTTTTCCGGGTTGAGCTTGATGTCATATTTTCGGAGGTTATCGAATGTAAGCCTCAAGTCGTCTACTAGAGATTCGACATGTCTTTATTTGACGACCACATCGTCCACATATGCCTCCACTGTTTTGCCGATCTGATTTGCCAGACATGTCTGGATCATGCGCTGATATGTTGCGCCGGCGTTTTTTAGCCCGAAGGGCATTGTGTTGAAGCAGAATGGGCCGTATGGTGTGATGAATGCTGTTGTAGCTTGGTCTGATTCTGCCATCTTGATTTGATGGTAACCGGAGTATGCGTCGAGGAAACACAACAAATTGTGTCCTGCTGTGGCATCGATAATTTGGTCGATGCGGGGGAGAGGGAAGGGATCTTTTGGGCAAGCCTTGTTAAGGTCTTTAAAGTCGACACACAGGCGCCAGGATTTGTCCTTCTTTGGTACCATCACCAGGTTTGCTAGCCAGTCCGGATGTTTTATGTCTCTGATGAATCCAGCCTCCAATAGCTTGGCTAGCTCCTCTCCCATAGCCTGTCTCTTGGGTTCGAAAAAACACCGAAGGGCTTGTTTGACAGGTTTAAATCCTTTTAGGATATTTAATCTGTGTTCGGCCAGCCTGCGTGGGATCCCTGGCATGTCTAAAGGGTGCCAGGCGAAGATGTCCCAGTTCTCTTGTAGGAACTCTCATAGTTCGGCATCTGCATCAGGGTTCAGTCATGCCCCGATTGAAGCTGTTTTATTGGGGTCCGTTGGATGGACCTTGAATTTGACTATTTCGTCGGCTGGCTTAAGAATGTGGATTTGGATCTCTTATTGAGTATCACATCATCCCTGTTAACCATGGAGCGCAGCGCAGTCAGTTCCTCGGCCACTAAGGCTTCGGATAGCGCCTCAAGGGCTAATGCGGCCGTCTTGTTTTCGACGCGGAGTGCTATGTCCGGATCACTAGCTAGAGTGATAATTCCATTCGGCCCGGGCATCTTAAGCTTCATGTACCCGTAATGGGGTATTGCTTGGAAGATTGTGAATGCTTCTCGCCCTAGTAAAGCGTTATATCCGCTCTTAAACGGGGCCACCTGAAACGTGACTTCTTCGGACCTATAATCATCCGGCGTGCCGAACACCACATCTGGTGTGATTTTTCCTGTGCAGCGCGCTTCCCGACTGGGGATTATTCCTCTAAAGGTTGTGCTGCTTTGCTCGATGCGGTTCCAGTCTATTTCCATTTTTTGAAGGGTTTCCTCATAAATGAGGTTTTGTCCGCTGCCTCCATCCATGAGCACCTTGGTGAGGCGAAAGCCGTCCACTATGGGACTGAGGACCAATGCGGCTGGTGCTCGGGCTGTTCAGAATCTAGGTTCATCACTTGCGTTGAAGGTAATAGCAGTGTCGCTCCATGGATTTATTGTTGCAACTTGATAGACTTCGGCGAGGCTGCGGAGTGTTCTTTTTCGCATATTGTTTGATGCGAAAGTCTCGAAGACTGTGAGAACGGTACTGGCGTCCTCGGGCTGGCTTTCTGCGGCCTCCAGAATTAAGAGGTCCTCGCCAATTTTGGCCACCTGCCGGGGTATCCAACACGCTCTAAGGCTGTGAGTTGGTGTGGTGTCCTCTGTACTGTGAATTCTACAGGGTCCATCAAGCCACCTTTCCAGTACGGTTCCATGCCCTGTAGAGGGTTTTGGTTTTTTGGTGTTTATCCTAGGTGTCCTATGATGATGCACCCTCTTAGTTCGGACGGGATTACTATTCAAGGCCGTATTATCCCAAAACTTTATTTTGGTTTTCCAGGCGCTTTCCATCGCACAGTATTTTTGTACTATGGACGCCAAGTCAGCGAAGCGTGTAATATCACGACGACTTACGGCGTTAAGGATTCCCTTGTCCGTGCAATTACTGCAGAAAATTGAGATTGCGTCTCCCTCCCGGCAATCCTTTATCCTGTTCATAACCAGGAGGAATCTGGCCCAGTAATGATGTACTGTTTCCTCGGGCTTCTGCCTGATTTGGGAGAGATCGCTTATGTTCGGGTGGGCGGGTGTCGTTGAATCTGAAACCTCTCCCAATACAAGATTCGGAGGCCGAGGAGTTTCCGAACTCTGAAGTTCGGATTCTTGGATGTTGTCCAACGAATCTAGCCCGTTGCCTGATCCTAAGCTCAGGTCTTGAGTTACATCCTCCTCTCCGTGGGTATCCGGCTTGGAGGAGTCGGGAATTCGTACGTAGCTAGTCCTTAAAATAGATGAACGGTCGCTGCATTGCGCCTCTACCACGGCAACGTGGTGGGTGACCTGGGGAGAGTTAATTTCTCTTAGATCGGGTTTTAGCCCAACCTGGTCGTAATCCGTAGCGACCCCCAGGGCGGCGATGCGATCCAAGAGCTCGTTTATGGAAGAAAGCTCCATTGGATCTAGCTGCTCGACAAGCTCCGAGCTGACGTGTAGGTTGCTTTTGATGACCCGAGAGGTCACCGTCGGCGCAACAGCCGAACAGGCGGTCATGAGGAAACCACCTAGCCGGAGGGTTTGGCCGACAGCCAAGGCTCCCTTAGCAACGGCGCCGTCTTTAAAGACGAGGGGAGGCATCCTTCCTGATTGTGACGGCACAGAGGAACTCTCAATGAAAGCACCAATATCGGTGTCAAAACCGGCGGATCTCGGGCCCGAACTGTGCGTCAAGGCCGGATGGTAACAGGAGACAAGGGACAAGATGTTTTTTACCCAGGTTCGGGCCCTCTCGATGGAGGTAATACCCTACTCCTGCTTGATTAATATTGATGATATGTGTAGTACAAGAGTAGATCTAACACGAGATCAAGGAGGCTAAACCCTAGAAGCTAGCCTATGGTATGATTGTTGTGTATGAAGTTGATTGCCTACGGACTACAACCCTCCGGTTTATATAGACACCGGATAGGGTTAGGGTTACATAAAGTCGGTTACAATGGTAGGAGATCTTGAATATCCGCATCGCCAAGCTTGCCTTCCACGCCAAGGAAAGTCCCATCTGGACACGGGACGAAGTCTTCAATCTTGTATCTTCATAGTCCAGGAGTCCGGATGAAGGTATAGTCCGGCTACCCGAACACCCCCTAATCCAGGACTCCCTCAGATGTGATGCCTATATATATGATCATACCTAGATATTCTCATAACTATGCTCAATTCTGTCAATTGCTCAACAGTAATTTGTTCACCCACCGTAGAATACTTATGCTCTCGAGAGAAGCCACTAGTGAAACCTATGGCCCCCGGGTCTATCTTTATCATATTGGTCTCCTACTACTTAGTTATTTCCTTTGCTATTTACTTTGCCTTTATTTTATTTTGCATCTTTATCATAAAAATACCAAAAATATTATCTTATCGTATCTATCAGATCTCACTCTCGTAAGTGGCCTTATAGGGATTGACAACCCCTATTTGCGTTGGTTGCGTGCATTTATTTGTTTTGTGCAGGTACGAGGGACTCGCGCATAGCCTCCTACTGGATTGATACCTTGGTTCTCAAAAACTGGGGGAAATACTTATGCTACTTTGCTGCATCGTCCCTTCCTCTTCGGGGAAAACCAACGCAGTACTGAAGAGGTAGCAAGAAGGATTTCTGGCGCCATTGCCGGGGAGGTCTACGCAAAAGTCAACATACCAAGTACCCATCACATACCCTTATCTCCCACATTACATTATTTGCCATTTGCCTCTCATTTTCCTCTCCCCCACTTCACCCTTGCCGTTTTATTCGCCCTCTCTCTCTCTCTATCCTCCCTCTCCTTCTCTATTTGCCTCTTTTTGCCTGCTTGCTTTTTGTTTGCCTGTGTGTTAGTTTCTTGCTTGTCACGATGGCTCAAGATAATACTAAATTGTGTGACTTCACCAATACAAACAATAATGATTTTATTAGCACTCAGATTGCTCCTCTTACCGATGCTGAATCTTGTGAAATTAATACTGCTTTGCTGAATCTTGTCATGAAAGATCCGTTTTCCGGCCTTCCTAGTGAAGATGCCGCTACCCATCTAAATAGCTTCATTGATTAGTGTGACATGCAAAAGAAGAAAGATGTGGATAATGATATTGTTAAATTGAAGCTATTTCCTTTTTCGCTTAGAGATCGTGCTAAAGCTTGGTTTTCGTCTTTGCCTAAAAATAGTATTGATTCATGGAACAAGTGCAAAGATGCTTTTATCTCTAAGTATTTTCATCCCGCTAAGATCATCTCTCTTAGAAATGATATTATGAATTTTAAGCAACTTGATCATGAACATGTTGCACAAGCTTGGGAGAGAATGAAATTAATGATACGTAATTGCCCTACTCATGGTTTAAATTTGTGGATGATTATACAAAAAATTTATGCCGGATTGATTTTTGCTTCTAGAAATCTTTTAGATTCGGCCGCGGGAGGAACTTTTATGGAAATCACTTTAGGAGAAGATACTAAACTCCTAGATAATATTATGGTTAATTATTCTCAATGGCATACTGAAAGATCTACTAATAAAAAGGTGCATGCGATAGAAGAAATTAATGTTTTCAGTGGAAAGATGGATGAACTTATGAAATTATTTGCTAATAAGAGTGTTTCTTATGATCCTAATTATATGCCCTTGTCTACTTTGATTGAGAATAATAATGAATTTATGGATGTGAATTTTGTTGGTAGGAACAATTTTGGTAACAACGCGTATAGAGGAAATTTTAATCCTAGGCCTTATCCTAGTAATCCCTCTAATAATTATGGTAATTCCTACAACAATTCTTATGGAAATTATAATAAGATTCCTCTGATTTTGAATCTAATATTAAAGAATTTATTACTTCACAAAAGAATTTTAATGCTATGATTGAAGAAAAATTGCTTAAGATCGATGATTTGGCTAGGTACGTTGATAGAATCGCTCTTGATGTTGATTCTTTGAAACTTAGATCTATTACACCTAAGCATGATATCAATGAGTCTCTCAAAGCTATCAGAATTTCCATTGATGAGTGCAAAGAAAGAATCGATAGGATGTGTGCTAAGAAAGATGCCTTTATAAGAGCGTGTTCTTCTAGTTCCTATGAAAATAAAGATGAAGATCTAAAAGTTATTGATGTGTCCACTATTAAATATTTGTTTTGCAATATGAATCTTGATAATGATGGGACTGAATATGATCCACCTTTACCTAGAAGGCGTTCCAAGAATTCGGAATTTGTTGATCTTGATGCTAAAATTGATAAAAGTGGGATTGAAGAAATTAAAACCCTATATGTTGCTAAACACACTATTATGGATTTCAAGGAATTTAACTATGAAAATTGCTCTTTGAAAATTACATGATCATACCTAGATATTCTCATAACTATGCTCAATTCTGTCAATTTCTCAACAGTAATTTGTTCACCCAACGTAGAATACTTATGCTCTCGAGAGAAGCCACTAGTGAAACCTATGGCCCCGGGTCTATATTTATCATATTGATCTCCTACTACTTAGTTATTTCCTTTGCTATTTACTTTGCCTTTATTTTATTTTGCATCTTTATCATAAAAATACCAAAAATATTATCTTATCATATCTATCAGATCTCACTCTCGTAAGTTGCCTTATAGGGATTGACAACCCCTATTTGTGTTGGTTGCGAGGATTTATTTGTTTTGTGCAGGTACAAGGGACTCGCGCGTAGCCTCCTACTGGATTGATACCTTGGTTCTCAAAAACTGAGGGAAATACTTACGCTACTTTGCTACATCATCCCTTCCTCTTTGGGGAAACCCAATGCAGTGCTCAAGAGGTAGCAATGATGAGCCCAGATTTCGCAAAATGGCTTGAGGCCATGAAAACTGAGATGGGATCCATGTATGAGAACAAAGTATGGACTTTGGTTGACTTGCCCAATGATCGGTAGGCCATAGAGAATAAATGGATCTTCAAGAAGAAGACTGACGCTGACGGTAATATTACTGTCTACAAAGCTCGACTTGTTGCAAAAGGTTTTCGACCAGTTCAAGGAGTTGACTACGATGAGACCTTCTCACCCGTAGCGATGCTTAAGTCCGTCCGAATCATGTTAGCAATTGCCGCATTTTATGATTATGATATTTGGCAAATGGATGTCAAAACTGCATTCCTTAATGGATATCTTAAAGAAGAGTTGTATATGATGCAACCAGAAGGTTTTGTCGATCCAAAAGGTGCTAACAAAGTGTGCAAGCTCTAGCGATCCATTTATGGACTGGTGCAAGCCTCTCGGAGTTGGAATATACGCTTTGATAGTGTGATCAAAGCATATGGTTTTATACAGACTTTTGGAGAAGCCTGTATTTACAAGAAAGTGAGTGGGAGCTCCGTAGCATTTCTGATATTATATGTCGATGACATATTGTTGATCGGAAATGATACCGAATTTCTAAATAGCATAAAAGGATACTTGAATAAGAATTTTTCAATGAAAAACCTCGGTGAAGCTGCTTATATATTGGGCATCAAGATCTATAGAGATAGATCAAGACGCTTAATTGGACTTTCACAAAGCACATACCTTGATAAAGTTTTGAAGAAGTTCAAAATGGATCAGGCAAAGAAAGGGTTCTTGTCTGTATTACAAGGAGTGAAGTTGAGTCAGACTCAATGCCTGACCACTGCAGAAGATAGAGAGAAAATGAAAGGTGTTCCCTATGCTTCAACCATAGGCTCTATCATGTATGCAATGTTGTGTACTAGACCTGATGTGTGCCTTGCTATCAGTTTAGTAGGGAGGTACCAAAGTAATCCAAGAGAGGATCACTGGACAGCGGTCAAGAATATCCTAAAATACCTGAAAATGACTAAGGATATGTTTCTCGTATATGGAGGTGACAAAGAGCTCGTCGTAAACGGTTACGTCGATGCAAGCTTGGACACTGATTCGGATGACTCTAAGTCACAAACCGGATACGTGTTTTTATTAAATGGTGGAGCTATCAGTTGGTGCAGTTCCAAGCAGCGCGTCGTGGCGGGATCTACGTGTGAAGCGGAATACATAGCTGCTTCGGAAGCAGCAAATGAAGGAGTCTGGATGAAGGAGTTCATATCCGATCTAGGTGTCATACCTAGTGCATCAGGTCCAATGAAAATCTTTTGTGACAATACTGGTGCAATTTCCTTGGCAAAGGAATCCAGATTTCATAAGAGAACCAAGCACATCAAGAGACACTTCAATTCCATCCGCGATCAAGTCAAGGAGGGAGACATAGAGATTTGCAAGATACATATGGATCTGAATGTTGCAGACTTATTGACTAAGCCTCCCTCGCGAGCAAAACATGATCAGCACCAAGACTCCATGGGTGTTAGAATCATTACAATATAATCTAGATTCTTGACTCTGGTGGAAGTGAGAGACTGAAGGAAATATGCCCTAGAGGCAATACTAAAGTTGTTATTTATGTTTCCTTATGTCATGGTAAATGTTTATTATTCATGCTAGAATTGTATTAACCGGAAACTTAGTACATGTGTGAATACATAGACAAATAGAGTGTCACTAGTTTGCCTCTACTTGACTGGCTCGTTGAATCAATGATGGTTATGTTTCCTAACCATAGACATGAGTTGTCATTTGATTACCGGGATCACATCATTAGAGAATGATGTGATTGACTTGACCCATCTGTTAGCTTAGCATGATGATCGTTTAGTTTGATGTTATTGCTTTCTCCATAACTTATACATGTTCCTATGACTATGAGATCATGCAACTCCCGAATACCGGAGGAACACTTTGTGTGCTACCAAACATCACAACGTAACTGGGTGATTATAAAGGTGCTCTACAAGTGTCTCCGATGGTGTTTGTTGAGTTGGCATAGATCGAGATTAGGATTTGTCACTCCAATTGTCGGGGAGGTATCTCTGGGCCCTCTCGGTAATGCACATCAATATAAGCCTTGCAAGCAATGTAACTAATGAGTTAGTTATGGTACAAAGCATTACGGAACGAGTAAAGAGACTTGCCGGTAACGAGATTGAACTAGGTATTGAGATACCGACGATCGAATCTCGGGCAAGTAACATACCGATGACAAAGGGAACAACGTATGTTGTTATGCGGTTTGACCGATAAAGATCTTTGTAGAATCTGTAGGAACCAATATGAGCATCCAGGTTCCGCTATTGGTTATTGACCGGAGACGTGTCTCGGTCATGTCTACATAGTTCTCGAACCCGTAGGGTCCGCACGCTTAACGATCGGTGATGATCGGTATTATGAGTTTATGTGTTTTGATGTATCGAAGGTAGTTTGGAGTCTCGGATATGATCACAGACATGACGAGGAGTCTCGAAATGGTCGAGACATAAAGATCAATATATTGGATGACTATATTTGGACGTCGAAAAGGTTCGGGTGAGTTTGGGCATATACCGGAGCACCGAGAGGTTACCGGTTGAAGGAAATATGCCCTAGAGGCAATAATAAAGTTGTTTTTTATATTTCCATATATCATGATAAATGTTTATTATTCATGCTAGAATTGCATTAACCAGAAACTTAGTACATGTGTGAATACATAGAGAAACAAAGTGTCACTAGTATGCCTCTACTTGACTAGCTTGTTGAATCAAAGATGGTTAAGTTTTTGAACCATAGACATGATTTGTCATTTGATTAACGGGATCACATCATTAGAGAATGATGTGATTGACTTGACCAATTCTATTAGCTTAGCATTTGATCGTTTAGTATATTTCTATTGCTTTCTTCATGACTTATACATGTTCCTATGACTATGAGATTATGCAACTCCCGAATACCGGAGGAAAACTTTGTGTGCTACCAAACGTCACAACGTAACTGGGTGATTATAAAGGTGCTCTACAGGTGTTTCCGATGGTACTTGTTGAGTTGGCATAGATCGAGATTAGGATTTGTCACTTCGATTATCGGAGAGGTATCTCTGGGCCCTCTTGGTAATGCACATCACTATAAGCCTTGCAAGCAATGCAACTAATGAGTTAGTTGCAGGATGATGTATTATGGAATGAGTAAAGAGACTTGCCGGTAACGAGATTGAACTAGGTATTGAGATACCGACGGTCGAATCTCGGGCAAGTAACATACCGATGACAAAGGGAACAACGTATGTTGTTATGCGGTTTGACCGATAAAGATCTTCATAGAATATGTAGGAACCAATATGAGCATCCAGGTTCCGCTATTGGTTATTGGCCGGAGATGAGTCTCAGTCATGTCTACATAGTTCTCGAACCTGTAGGATCCGCACGCTTATCGTTCGGTGATGATCGGTATTATGAGTTTATGTGTTTTGATGTACTGAAGGTAGTTCGGAGTGCCGTATGTGATAACGGACATGACGAGGAGTCTCGAAATGGTCGAGACATAAATATTGATATATTGGACGGCTATATTCGGACACGGGAAGGGTTTTGGGTGATCTCAGAGAAAACTGGAGTGCCGGAGGGGTTACCGGAACCCCCCGGGGGCAAATGGGCCTTGATGGGCCCTAGTGGAGAGAGGGAGGGGCCGGCTAGGGCAGGCCGCGCGCCCCTCCCCTTGAGTTCGAATAGGACAAGGAAGGGGGGCGGCGCCCCCCTTGCCTTTCCCCTCTCCCACTCCTTCCTTCCCCCTCCTAGTGGGACTAGGAAAGGGGAGTCCTACTCCCACTAGGAGGAGGACTCTTCCTCTTGGCACGCCCTCCTAGGGCCAGCCGGCCTTCCCCCTTGCTCCTTTATGTACGGGGGCAGGGGCACCCCATGGACACACAAGTTGATCATTGATCTTTTAGTCGTGTGCGGTGCCCCCTCCACCATAATCCACCTCGGTCATATCGTAGCGGTGATTCGAAGCCCTGCGTCGGTAGCTTCATCAACACCGTCATCACACCAACATGCTGACGAAACTCTCCCTCGAAGCTCTACTAGATCGTGAGTTCGTGGGACGTCACCGTGCTGAACGTATGCAGATCACGGAGGTACCGCACGTTCGGTACTAGGATCGGTCGATCGTGAAGACGTACGACTACATCAACCGCGTTGTCATAATGCTTCCGCTTACTGTCTACGAGGGTACATGGACGACACTCTCCCCTCTCGTTGCTATGCATCACCATGATCTTGCGTGTGCGTAGGATTTTTTTGAAATTACTACGTTCCCCAACAGTTGTATCAGAGCCAGGTTATATATATATATATATATATATATATATATATATATATATATATATATATATATATATATATATATATATATATATATATATATATATATTGCTTGCCATCACTAGTTGATTCTTGATTCAGCGGCATTGTTAGATGAAGCGGCCCAGACCGACATTACGCGTACGCTTACGCGAGACTGGTTCTACCGACGTGCTTGGCACACAGGTGGCTAGTGGGTGCGTGTTTCTCCAGCTTTAGTTGAATAGGATTCAATGAATAGGGTTCTTTCTGAAGATCAAAAAGCAATCACTATACCGCGTTGTGGTTTTTGATGCGTAGGTAAGAACGGTTCTTGCTCAGCCCGTAGCAGCCACGTAAAACTTGCAACAACAAAGTAGAGGACGTCTAACTTGTTTTTGCAAGGCATGTTGTGATGTGATATGGTCAAGACATGATGCTAAATTTTATTGTATGAGATGATCATGTTTTGTAACACAGTTATCGGCAACTGGCAGGAACCATATGGTTGTCGCTTTATTCTATGAAATGCAATCTCCATGTAATTGTTTTACTTTATCACTAAGCGGTAGAGGTAGTCGAAGAAGCAATAGTTGGCGAGACGACAACGATGCTTCGATGGAGATCAAGGTGTCAAGCCGGTGACGATGGTGATCATGATGGTGCTTTGGAGATGGAGATCAAAGGCACAAGATGATGATGGCCATATCATATCACTTATATTGATTGCATGTGATGTTTATCTTTTATGCATCTTATTTTGCTTAGTTCGACGAAAGCATTATAAGATGATCTCTCACTAAATTTCAAGGTATAAGTGTTCTCCCTGAGTATGCACCGTTGCGAAAGTTCGTCGTGCCGAGACACCACGTGATGATCGGGTGTGATAAGCTCTACGTTCACATACGACGGGTGCAAGCCAGTTTTGCACACGCAGAATACTCGGGTTAAACTTGACGAGCCTAGCATATGCATATATGGCCTCGGAACACTGAGACCGAAAGGTCGAGCATGAATCATATAGTAGATATGATCAACATAGTGATGTTCACCATTGAAAACTACTCCATCTCACGTGATGATCGGACATGGTTTAGTTGATATGGATCACGTGATCACTTAGATGATTAGAGAGATGTCTATCTAAGTGGGAGTTCTTAAGTAATTTGATTAATTGAACTAGGAGCATGCGCGTAGTTCTTTTTTTTTTGATAACTAATAGATTTTGCAATAAGTATTTGAGTTCTTTATGACTAATGTTGAGTCCATGGATTATACACACTCTCACCCTTCCGTCATTGCTAGCCTCTTCGGTACCGTGCATTGCCCATTCTCACCTCGAGAGTTGCTACAAACTTCGCCGGTGCGTCCAAACTCCGTGATACGATTCGCTCTATCACACATAAGCCTCCTTATATCTTCCTCAAAACAGCCACCATACCTACCTATCATGGCATTTCCATAGCCATTCCGAGATATATTGCCATGCAACTTTCATCATCTTCATATACATGACTTGAGCATCATTGTCATATTGCTTTGCATGATCGTAAGATAGCTAGCATGATATTTTCATGGCTTGTCCATTTTTTGATGTCATTGCTATGCTAGATCATTGCACATCACGGTACACCGCCAGAGGCATTCATATAGAGTCATACTTTGTTCTAGACATCGAGTTGTAATATGGAGTTGTAAGTAAATAAGTGTGATGATCATCATTATTAGAGCATTGCCCCAGTAAGGAAAGGATGATGGAGACTATGATTCCCCCACAAGTCGGGATGAGACTCCGGACTTAAAAAAGGCCAAATAAGCCCAAATAAAAAAGATGCCAAAGAAGCCCACCAAAACAAAAAAAATAAAAAATGGGAGAAAAGAGAGAAGGGGCAACATTACTATCCTTTTACCACACTTGTGCTTCAGAGTAGCACCATGTTCTTCATATAGAGAGTCTCTTAACTTATCACTTTCATATACTAGTGGGAATTTTCATTATAGAACTTGGCTTGTATATTCCAACGATGGGCTTCCTCAAATGCCCTAGGTCTTCATGAGCAAGCAAGTTGGATGCACACCCACTTAGTTTCAGTTTGAGCTTTCATACACTTATAGCTCTTAGTGCATCCGTTGCATGGCAATCCCTACTCATTGCATTGACATCAATTGATGGGCATCTCCATAGCCCTTTGATTAGCCGCGTCGATGTGAGACTTTCTTCCTTTTTGTCTTCTCCACACAACCTCCACCATTATATTCTATTCCACCTATAGTGCTATGTCCATGGCTCACGCTCATGTATTGCATGAAAGTTGAAAAGGTTTGAGAACGTCAAAAGTATGAAACAATTGCTTGGCTTGTCATCGGGGTTGTGCATGATTTGAATTTTTTGTGTTGTGAAGATGGAGCATAGCCAGACCATATGATTTTGTAGGGATAACTTTCTTCGGCCATGTTATTTTGAAAAGACATGATTGCTTTATTAGTATGCTTGAAGTATTATTGTCTTAATGTCAAATGATAGACTATTGCTTTGAATCACGCGTGTCTTAATATTCATGCCATGATTAGATTACATGATCAATATTATGCTATGTAGCATTCCACATCAAAAATTATCTTTTTTATCATTTACCTACTCGAGGACGAGCATGAATTAAGCTTGGGGATGCTGATACGTCTCCGTCATATCTATAACTTTTTATTGTTCCATGCTAATATTATACAACTTTCATATACTTTTGGCAACTTTTTATACTATTTTTGGGACTAACATATTGATCCAGTGCCTAGTGCTAGTTCTTGTTTCTTGCATGTTTTTTGTTTCGCTGAAAATCCATATCAAACGGAGTCCAAACGGGATAAAAATTGACGGAGATTTTTTTTGGAATATATGTGATTTTTGGGAAGAAGAATCAACACGAGATGATGCCCGAGGGGGCCACGAGGCAGGGGGCGCGCCCCAGGTGGCCAGGCGCACCCTGGGCCCTCGTGGCCACCCCGTAAGGCGGTTGATGCCCTTTTTTCGCCGCAATATAGCTAATATCCGGATAAAAATCGCGACCAAAATTCAGCCCAATCAGAGTTACGGATCTCCGGGAATTTAAAAAACGGTGAAGGGGCAGAATCTGAAATGCAGAAACAGAGAGATATAGAGAGACAGAATCTCGGAGGGGCTCTCGCCCCTCCGCCGCCATGGAGGCCATGGACCAGAGGGGAAACCCTTCTCCCATCTAGGGAGAAGGTCAAGGAAGAAGAAGAAGAAGAAGAAGAAGAAGGGGGGCTCTCTCCCCCTCTTTTCCGGTGGCGCCGGAACGCCACCAGGGACATCATCATCACCACAATCTACACCAACAACTTCACCGCCATCATCACCAAATCTTCCCCCCTCTATGCAGCGGTGTAAACCCTCTTTTACCCGTTGTAATCTCTACTTAAACATGGTGCTCAACGCTATATATTATTTCTATAGCGACCAAACCTCAAACAGTCTGATCTCTGTGCTTCAGTGTCATCCCTGGATCAGTAATGCTGACACGCACAGTACTTGAAGGATTTATAACAGAGTAGCAATCACACACTTATTACATCGAATGTCAACAAAGAGAACTTATTGCAAATAATATGGCTTAAGGCCATCCAATAATGATAACAACAGAAGGCTTGGAAGATAAGTGAGTCCATCAACTCCAACAACATCACTGAGTATAGAACCACGACCTAAGGCACCTTACTCGTCGTCTGAAAAATCTGCAACATGAATGTTGCAGCCCAAAAACGGGTCAGCACATGGAATATGCTGGCAATGTAACGCATAGAGAGTGATGAACAGAAATAGACTATACTACATGCATATATGGCTGGTGGAAAGATCTATGGTTACAGTTTTGCGTAAAGCCAATTTTTCCCTACTGCAAAGGAATAATTTTTATTTAACTATCATGGTGGTTGTTAAACATTGAGAGTGTAGACACCCTCTCAATCCCAATTAAACATCATCATTAAACCCAACAAAATTAATTAAAGACACATGATGAGATTCACATGATAATCCAAGTACTAGATACTCAAGACGTCCATAACCGGGGACACGACTAATCATGATTATTTTATACACTCTGCAGAGGTTTGCGCACTTTTCCCCACAAGACTCGATCTCCTCCATTGGGATTCTCGCACTACAAGGTGTTTGAGAAACGGATGACCGAGACATAGTCTTTCAGAAGCGCTAGCACCTTACAATCGGGTAGACCGTTACACCTACTTTCCCCTACATCTGCTAGTCTACCACTATAAGTGTTCGCACGATTTAATCAACTATGCTAGAGCCCATAGTAGCTTGTGGCTGCACACGGAAGTTTCTAGCATGAATAATCTCATGATCCCTTTGAGCCTGGGTGGCGGTCCATAAAGAAAAACAGGCAATCGCTGGAATACCCAGGTGCCTCAATCCACCCAGATGTGTGTTAAAGTTGCCACCTTAAGTAAACCATTAAATAACAATCTCACATCTGTCATGGATACACTCACCCAATCCATGTCTACTAGCATAGCATGGCATAAGCAAAGTAGAAGTAACTCGGAAAGGTTTGATAATAAATAGGTGATAGGTACTAGCTCATCTACTTCCCAAAACCCACATATTAATCAGATCCTATTCATGCAAATGTTTGAGGATTGATCTAATCCAATAAAACTGGGTAGTAAAGAGTATGATCAAAGTGTTACTTGCCTTGCTGATGATCCATGAAACCTAGAGATTCGAAGTAGCAAGCGGCACACTCCGGGTACTCTATCGCAAACAAACAAGCATACAAATAAGCACTCATCTAATGCACAGGTAAAACTCAAATAAGAGATCTAACCAGAAAGTTCAACTTAAGAACTCCGGTTTACAAAAAGAAACAAATCGAACGAAACAACGAAAGTCAAACGGCGAAAGAAACAAGCTTCGTTTACTAATCTGGACTTAAGTCAAATTTTACAGAAGCAAAAACTTGTTTGAGTTGGTTAAACGGAAAGAGGGTTTCGAGACGAAACTCTAGGCGCTTGAATCGCCTAATTCCAATAAACGAGCGAAAAGCTATACTAAAACGAAAATCGGATCAGAAATCGCGATCAGAAATAATCGTGGAAAATCCAAGAAAAAGAAAAAATAACGAACAGATTAACGAACGAATGTTCGTTAACTGAAACAAAATGGTGAACTCGTCCGTTAAAACGAACGAACGGGCGAACGCTCGCTAAATAAGTGAACCAAATAAAAACAACAACAAAAACCGATCTAAATAAATAGAAAAAGCCTAGGGTTTTCAAAAACAACCGAATTGGTTTTCTTCAGAAAACCGGCGGCGGACGGCGGCTACCTCGTCGGAAACCGGCGGGACTCGGGGCTCCGGTAGGGTGGGGTGGCGTCGGCGGCGGGCGGCGCGGACATCGGCGGCGGCGGCACACGGCGGTGGCACACGGCGGCGGCTGCTGCTGCGGGAGGCGGGGCGGGTCGGGGTGGAGGGGTGAGGCGACGGCGGCGGGCGGTATTTATGAGGGGGGGTGTCCGGCTTGGGGAAGGGTGCGCCGGGTCGGGGTCAGCCTCGGGAGGCGTGCCCCGACCGGACTCGGCGGCGGCGGCAGGTCGGACTCCCGTGGGGAAGGCGACGGCGGCGCGGGCCTAGCTCGGCTGGGACTTCGGCCCAGTCGGGCGCGCAGTACTTAAAAAAACAATTCCGCTGAAACTAAGAAAAATTCTAGAAAATAAAATAAAATTCTAAAAATGCCAAAATAAATTTTCACCGCCTAAATAAAATATTTGGAACGAGATGAACATTTTCTTGGCTCTAAAATTCAGTTTTGAAAAACGTGCAATTTTTCCTAAATTCAAATAAAACTAGCCAAAAACTGCGAAATAAAATCTTATTTGATTTTTTTATTAAATCCTCAATATTTCTTTATTTTGGGAAAGTCATTTTATTCCCTCTCTCATATTTTTATAATACAAATAATTGAAGATAAAATAAATAAAATCAAATGATCCTATTTTCAAAATTTGAGAAAAACTCAAATATGAAAATAACGAAATCCCCAACTCTCTCCGTGGGTCCTTGAGTGGCGTAGAATTTCTGGATCAGGCCAAAAGCAATAAAATATGATATGCAGTGATGATCTAATGTATAACATTCGAAATTGAAAATTTGGGATGTTACAAACCTACCCCCCTTACGATGAATCTCGCCCTCAAGATTCGGGTTGGCTAGAAAATATGTGAGGGTGGTCCTTCAGCAGATTTTCCTCTCGCTCCCAGGTGGCTACATCCTCGGTGTGGTGGCTCCACTGAACTTTGCAAAACTTGATAACCTTACTGCGGGTGACTCGGCTGGCATACTCGAGAATCTTGACTGGTTTCTCCTCATAGGTTAAATCACTATCCAACTGAATCGCTTCCAGCGGCACTGTATCTCTCAGCGGTATATCCGCCATCTCTGCGTGGCACTTCTTCAACTGGGAAACGTGGAACACATTGAAAGATCATGGATGTCGCCTAGAGGGGGGTGAATAGGCATTTTAAAATAATTACGGTTTAGGCTTGAACAAATGCGGAATAAACCTAGCGGTTAATTTGTCAAGCACAAAACCTACAACGACTAGGCTCACCTATGTGCACCAACAACTTATGCTAAGCAAGATAGACTACTAGGTGATAGCAAGATATATGATAAGAAACAATATGGCTATCACAAAGTAAAGTGCATAAGTAAAGAGCTCGGGTAAGAGAAAACCGAGGCACGCGGAGACGATGATGTATCCCGAAGTTCACACCCTTGCGGATGCTAATCTCTGTTTGGAGCGGTGTGGAGGCACAATGCTCCCCAAGAAACCACTAGGGCCACCGTAATCTCCTCACGCCCTCGCACAATGCAAGATGCCGTGATTCCACTAAGGGACCCTTGAGGGCGGTCACCGAACCCGTACAAATGGCAACCCTTGGGGGCGATCACCGAATCCGTACACTTTGGCAACCCTTGGGGGCGGTCACCGGTACCCGTCAAATTGCTCGGGGCAATCTCCACAACCTAATTGGAGACCCCGACGCTTGCCTGGAGCTTTACACCACAATAATTGAGCTCCGAACACCACCAACTGTCTAGGGCGCCAAGGCACCCAAGAGGAACAAGCTCTAGGGTGCCCAAACACCCAAGAGTAAAAAGCTTCTCAAACATCACTTCCACGTATCACCGTGGAGAACTCAAACCGATGCACCAAATGCAATGGCAAGGGCACGCGGAGTGCCCAAGTCCTTCTCTCCCAAATCCCACCAAAGCAACTAATACTAGGGAGGAAAATGAGAGGAAGAACGAAAGAAGAACACGAAGAACTCCAAGATCTAGATCCAAGGGGTTCCCCTCACTTAGAGGAGAAAGTGATTGGTGGAAACGTGGATCTAGATCTCCTCTATCTTTTCCCTCAAGAACTAGCAAGAATCACTGGAGGGATTGAGAGTTATCAAGCTCGAAGAAGGTCAAGAATGGGGGAAGAACACGAGCTCAAGAGATTAGGTACATTGGGGAAGAAGACCCCCTTTTATAGGTGGGGAAAAAACCAACCGTTATGCTCACAGCCCGCACAGAGCGGTACTACTGCTCCTTGGGCGGAAGTACCCCTTTAAAAAACAACAGCGAGGAGGCAAAAGGCCAAAAGAACCGCCGGAGCGGTACTACCGCTCGTCCTCATGGTACTACCGCTCGACCTCACGGTACTACCGCAAATGGTAGCGGTACTACTGCTTGCGAGCGGTACTAAAAAAATACATCCGGGCCTACCACCGCAAGACTTGGGACGAGTTTTTGGTCCGGAGCGGTACTACTGCTGTAGGAGCCACGGTAGTACTGCTCTGGAGCGGTAGTAAAAAATTACATCCGCTCCAATTCGCGGTAGTACCGCTGCAGCCTTTTCAAAACACCAAAACTGCCACAACTTTTGCAGACGGACTCCGAATTCGATGAAACCAAGTTTGTTGGAAAGCTAGCGACAAGGGCTAACACAATATTCAAAGAACTATCAATAAGAAGCAAATGAGAAAAGGCCCATAATAAAATGGTGAGAACCCTTCCTCGGAAAAGATCGGTAAAACCTCCAACACCGAAAACATCATAGAAGACGCATGCGAACTCCGTTTTCGATGAAACCAAGTTTGTTGGAAAGCTAGCGACAAGGGCTAACACAATCTTGAAAGAAATAAAAATAAGAAGCAAATTAGAAAAGGCCCATAAGAAAATGGTGAGGACCCTTCCTCGTATAAGACCGGTAAAACCTACAACACCGAAAACAACGCATGCGAACTCCGTTTTCGATGAACTCAAGCTTGTCATCAAGATGACCATAAGCTCTAAGACTCACAAAGAGAACCAAACAAGAGCCAATACACATGATGCAAGGATGCAATGGTTTGAGCTCTCGACGAACGATACGATCAAGCTACTCACTTGAGAGCCCCCCTTGATAGTACGGCTATCGATCCTATAACCCGGTCTCCCAACTACCACCATGAGACCGGTAAAATAGAAAACCTATCAAGGGCAAACCTTTGCCTTGCACATGATCCACTTGAGTTAGATGATGACGATCTTGTCCTCCTCAAGATGGACCACCTTTCTTGATTGCGTTGGGTTGATGAAGACTAGATGATTGCTCCCCCATACTCCACTATGGGTGAGCCACTCGTCGGCACATCTTCACAAGTCCATTGACACCACAATGGATGGCAAGCTTCAAGCACTTGATCTCTTCACGATTCTCCACTTGAAATTGCACACGGCAACCTTGATGACGATCACCACTTGATGTCATCCTTCCCATGGGTTGTATGATATCATCCTTTTGACGCAAGCCCATGGACACGTACCTAACCCCACATAGACTCTCACATAGACCATGGGTTAGTACACAAAGTGCAATGGACAATGCTTACCGTACCATGGGATCACTTGATCCCTCTCGGTACATCTTCTACTCTTTGTGAGTTGATCAACTTGATTCACTCTTGACTTAGTCTTGATCAACCTTGAATCTTTCCAACTCTCTTCGTTTGGATGATGTCTTGAAGGTAAACATGAATGATCACACAATCTTCTTCTTCAAGACATGCTTGCAATAAGCTCAACTCTCAAATGACCAATCTTTGGATAATTCCTTGAATAGCACCTTGGTCGACACAAACTCTACTTGAAACCAACACATGTACTCCAAGAAAAGCCTATGGACAAAACCTTCAAATATAACTCAAGGAAACCATTAGTCCATAGAGATTGTCATCAATTACCAAAACCAAACATGGGGGCACCGCATGTTCTTTCAATCTCCCCCATTTTGGTAATTGATGACAATCACTTTCACGAGAGTTTATACAAGGAATTATGCATCACCAAGCAATGCAACAACCAATAATGCATGTGTATGAGATGCAAATGCTTAGGAACAAAACCAAAGCAAGGAGAACACTCTGAAGACTTCTCCACAAAACTCTCTGAAACTTCTCCCCCATTGGCATCGATTGCCAAAATGGGCGAAAAGCATAGAAGGCCAATATAAATTGTGTTCCTCCATAAATTGTGTATTTCTCAACAAGAGAGTGGAATGCAATACACATATCCAACGATAATACTTGGAGGAAGACCAACTATATTGAGGCACCAAGATTGCTAAAGGAATGATATGCCACAAAGACATAACAAAGAGAGAAACAAGCAATCAAGCAATCAAAAGATACCAATTGAAGCAAGCTATCAAAAGATACCAATTGAACCAACTAGGCCAAAGATCCTACGAGCTACATGAATAAAAGATATTATGATATGAGCAAAGGAGTGTTCTAAAGAAACTAGAGAGGCTCCCCATGATTTGTGCACACATAAGAATATTTGAATTTGGAAACAAAGTGCACAAAATAGGATCATAGCTCCCCCAAAATCAATAGAAACTTACAACAAGTGCAAGTGAGCATATAGGAAACTAAGCCTAGTACATGTAACAAACACATGGTACAGCAATAGGTGAAAGAGGCAACTTAAGAATGGGCTCAACCAAAATGATGTGTGTGAGTCAAGGCAATGCACTTGAGAAGACTAATGTACAGATGAGCATTAATCATCAATAAAGTCTTGAAAAAATGAGGCAACACAGTGCAAGGCCTATCATTCCCACATACAACTAGCAAATGGGTTCACAAGCTAACTAATAAGCATATAAAGAACCTATGCTTGTGACAACCCGTGGCGAAGATAGAAGATGAAAGCCTCATCAAGACGAGGGATACCAATTAAGATGGAAAAAGCCTCGTAGAGATAAGCATGAGGAAAATAATCTGCACCACACAAGAGTGCATCAAGATGCAACGAGATACGATACACACTCAAGGCAAAAGCTTTCACGGAGCCACCAAAGAAATAACATAAGAAAGGCAAGGTGGGTGTGAAAGAAAGGATGTCATCTAGAGATGTAATTTCTCTCAAGTGTATAAGGTTCTAGGTAGACGAAATCATGATGATATATATCTACAAAGAAGGATGTACACCCGAAATAGTTACAACATGAAGGAACAAGATATCCAAACGGAAGTCATACATATACCAATAAGATATTTGCTTGAGAGCATAGCACAAGGCTAGATATGGTCTTATTGCATATAAATGAATTCCAACCACACGAACATCAAAGACATCACAACTAGAAACAAGACATCATTGTTGGGATGCTTTGAGAAAGGAAACACATATCACAAGAGAGAATGGATAACATGCCATGATTCAACCTACGAAAGGTTGATGCAAGAAATGTGTGCATGAAGTAGATGATGATACTTGTTACCGAGATACCATTGGATGGATGTAGTAGATGCCAATTGAAGGTAGATAGTAGTTCATTAATCATCCTAGCTTGACTCCAATAAGCACATGGTGACACCACCTTCCTTGTGAGTGAGCCGAGCATCCAATGCATCTCCACTTGTTCCTAGAACAACAACACAAACAAAATGGTACCCAAACTCATTGGGACCAAAGAGTTAGAGAACCAACAACACATAGGACAAACTCCACATAAATATGTACATATAGATATGAAAATGAATTTCATGCACATCTCATCCAATTTGAGACTTGGTGGAGTTCCCCCTATATATTGGGTCAAATAAAGAAAACATGCCAAAGAAACTACAAGAAGTAAATATGCATGCTCAAGACTTTCAAGAACCGAGACCAAAAGACAAAGAAATACCAAGCGAAGAAAAGATACCAAATGAATAAATCATCACTTGGAGGATATCCATAAAAGATACATCAAGGAGTGAGATATCCATTGATACACTCAAAAAGAAAGATGTCAAACTCCCAAAAGAGAGGATGGTTCCAAACAAACCGAGCTCTCTACAAAGTTTCATGATGGCACAAAGTACCCAAAAGAAATGACTTGCCTTTCACCGACACACATTTGATAAGGATCACAAGATGAGTGTTTTAGACAAAATAGGATAGCTCCCCCAAGACTAGTGCATTATAGAGAAATTGCATTTGAATACAAAATGCACAAGGTGGGATCACCACTTTCACTATATCTAGAAAACACTAGACAAGATCAAGAAATAAACAAGATCCACAAGTGGTATGGAAGACAAAGGGAGTTGACACAATCATAGGCAAGAGATAAAGCAAATAAAAGCAAAGGCCAATGTAAAGATGATCAATAATTTCTACCACACATATGTGAGTACCAATTGTCAAAAGACAAGAAGTATTTGGAAATAATTCCCGGTGGTAGATAACAAGGATATCCGACATCATCTTCACACCAAACAAAAAGAAAATTGTAACTTGTAGAGCTAACATGCCACCTAGGAACAAGATAATTTACAATATCAACTCTAGATGACAATATCTCAAATGTACACATTTTCTAGGCTAGTAATATACACATAGCATATTACTCCCCCATAATGTGATACCAATTAAGGATAAACAAGAGGAAAAATAATGATCCAACACGAGATAATTAATGGACAATATAGAATTTGAATTTCTCATGAGAAGACATACCACATAGCGACTAGATAATCTTGAAATATCAATACTAGATGGTATTACTCATGTACACACATATATAGGATTGTGAGGTGCACAAAGCACATCACTCCCCCATAATGGGATATTCCATTAATCTCTCACAAGAGCCAACTAGGAAAAGAACAAGATGCAAAAGGCTCAATGCATGACACACACGTACATGATGTGCAAACCAACACACACATACTTGATTGCTCAAGATAATCAAGTTGGAAGCACAACATATACAAACACATGCAAGGAACAAAACCAAACATGCAAAGGGGTAAGTAACTATCAATGTAAACACTTTAAGCATGAGTTACCGCATGGAGAAACATTGGATATAAGATAGAAACTTGATAATTCGAATAACTTGGCTTGAGACAATTAGAATGATGAAGTCCCCTTAATTCTTCATAAAGTAGCCAAGTATTCCAATGACCTCCAACATCACCTATTGATCAAGTTTGAGCTTGTTGGTCCCCAACCAAGTTGGGTCCTAAGAGGTTAGTCACAATAGGCTTGGCTACCCAAATGGTTCTTTGCTTCAAACCACTTTGAGTACCAAAAAACTTGGCAACAACATTGCCAACCTTATCCTTCCAAAGAGAATAGACATCATCAATAATAATTGGGTTGGATAAGTCACCACTAGTGCATGAAGAAGCGAGGTGACCTTTCTTGCGACATAGGTAGCAACGTCTACTCTTCACTTTCTTCTCACTTGATTTCTCAACTTGAGAAGCATAAGCTTGAGTCTTCTTGGGAAGAGGCTTTTCTTCAACTTGAGGTTGAGAATGAGAGTGAACTTGTGGCCGCTTCCCTTGTTGCTTGTCACTAATGGGCTTCTTCTTCAATGGGCAAGATCTAACATGATGCCCTTCTACTTTGCACTTGAAGCAAACAATCTTGGCCGAATTCTTGACTTGTTCTTGGCCCTTCCTTTTGTTCACCTTGGACTTCTTCTTGTTGGAGTTGAATCCAAGTCCACCTTTGTCATTGGGGGATTTTTGCACACTCAAGACATGGTTGAGTGTGAATTTCCCTTCATGACTCTTTTCCAAGTCTTTCTTCAAAGAAGTGACTTGGGCCTTGAGCTCTTTGATTTCCTCTACATGGTTAGTCTCAACACAAGTACTAGAGGAAGTATAAGCTTCATTGTTAGAGCAACAAGGCAAGGAAAGCAATTCATCACAAGATGTACCAACATTGTGAGTAGATGAATTACAAGGACTAGCACATGACAACATAGCATTTTGACTAGAAGTGGTGCTAGTATCCACATGAGGCTCACTAGATGTTACCTTAGCAATCATGGCCTCATGAGCTATCTTTAGCACATTATGGGATACTAGAAGATCATCATGAGAGCTTGAGAGCTTTTCATGACTTTCTTCCAATTTCCCATAATTGCTAGATAGCAACTCAAGTTGAGCCCGTAGCTCAACATTCTCCTTCAAAATGGATGCTTCACAAGTAATAGAGTTAGTAGCACAAGCATCATCATTAACAACAAGAGGAGAGGACAACTTGGAAAGCTCTTTTAAATAAGAAGCTTCAAGTTGAGCATGAGACTCGGTGAGTTTGATGAGCTCACCCTTAATGACCCTTGAGCCATTTTCGAGGTGCTCAAAATCATCAAGGAGTCTAGCATGAGCAACTTCAAGCTTAGCATTTTTAGTTTCAAAATCATTGGCCACCACAAGAGCTCTATCACGAGATTCCCTCACTCTAGATAATTCTAGAGCAAAAGTCTCCTCAAGAGATTCCTTGGTGGCTTGTTCAAGTTCAAGAGCTTGAGAGAGGTCTGCAATCTCATTAGCGTAATCACGCTCATGACCTTCCATTTTATCAATGGTGACCTCATGCTCCTCAAGACGAGATTCCAACTCATAAATATATTTCTTGCCCTCAGTAACAATAGACATAATTTCCATGAAGTTGGAACGAGCAATTTTATTCTTAAGAAGAGCTTTAAAAATCATTTCCCCCTTAATTTTTAAGGAGGCAACATCATCATTCTCTTCATCATAATCAACATCATCATTCTCTTCATCATAATCAACATCATCATCACTCTTGCCATCATCAATATCATCACAAGATATATTGGGATTCAAAGTGGGAGATACCTTTGAATCCTTGGCCATAAGGAAAAATGCAATAGATGATGATTTAGGATCCCCTGAAGCACCATCCAAGACCACATCTTGTTCCATGGAGTGTTGGATTTCCTCTACATTGTTAGCACAACAACTCGAGGAAATACATGCATTTTCATCATGGCAACAAGATATAGCAAGCATATCATCATGAGATTTAGTCAAGCAATTTCTACATGATATGCAAGGACTATCAACACAAGCATGTGAAACATTTGGAGTGCTCGAAGTGCTAAAGTCCAAAGATGAAGCATTGCAATAATAAAGTGATGAAGGATTATCAACAATGAGCCCACTATCATCATTGCAATGAACACCACTACTCACCATGTCATTACCTTGTGGCAAACCACACGTAGGTGAAGTAGAAGAAGTTGAGAACACAACACGGCCGGAGGTGGACGGAGAACAATTATCCCCACAAAACTTGGACACGCCATATTTATCTTGAAGCTTTGTCCACAACTCATGAGCATCTCGGAACGACATGAGTTGAAATATAACTACATTGCTCAAAGCATCGAAAAGCACATTAGAAGCTTGAGGATTGAGATAAGAGTTTTTATCATCCTCTAAAGATAATCTTAGGGGATCCTTTGGAGGAGAAAAACCCATATCTACAATTCGCTCTAAATTTGGGTCCATGACCCTAAAGAGATTAAGCATGTGAATTACCCAAACATCAAAATTTGTGCCATCAAAACTAAGAGTGTTAGAGAATCCTAATCCCCTACTCGACATCTTTACTCTCTAGGTGGTTAAGCCTAAAAAAGAGAGACGAGGCTCTGATACCAATTGAAAGATCGTGGATGTCGCCTAGAGGGGGGGCGGTGAATAGGCGTTTTAAAATAATTACGGTTTAGGCTTGAACAAATGCGGAATAAACCTAGCGGTTAATTTGTCAAGCACAAAACCTACAACAACTAGGCTCACCTATGTGCACCAACAACTTATGCTAAGCAAGATAGGCTACTAGGTGATAGCAAGATATATGATAAGAAACAATATGGCTATCACAAAGTAAAGTGCATAAGTAAAGAGCTCGGGTAAGAGATAACCGAGGCACGCGGAGACGACGATGTATCCCGAAGTTCACACCCTTGTGGATGCTAATCTCCGTTAGGAGCGGTGTGGAGGCACAATGCTCCCCGAGAAGCCACTAGGGCCATCGTAATCTCCTCACGCCCTCGTAGAATGCAAGATGCCGTGATTCCACTAAGGGACCCTTGAGGGCGGTCACCGAACCCATACAAATGGCAACCCTTGGGGGCGGTCACCGAACCCGTACACTTTGGCAACCCTTGGGGCGGTCACCGGTACCCGTCAAATTGCTCGGGGCAATCTCCACAACCTAATTGGAGACCCCGACGCTTGCCTGGAGCTTTACACCACAATGATTGAGCTCCGAACATCACCAACTGTCTAGGGCGCCAAGGCACCCAAGAGGAACAAGCTCTAGGGTGCCCAAACACCCAAGAGTAAAAAGCTTCTCAAACTTCACCTCCACGTATCACCGTGGAGAACTCAAACCGATGCACCAAATGCAATGGCAAGGGCACATGGAGTGCCCAAGTCCTTCTCTCCCAAATTCCACCAAAGCAACTAATACTAGGGAGGAAAATGAGAGGAAGAACGAAACAAGAACACGAAGAACTCCAAGATCTAGATCCAAGGGGTTCCCCTCATTTAGAGGAGAAAGTGATTGGTGGAAACGTGGATCTAGATCTCCTCTATCTTTTCCCTCAAGAACTAGCAAGAATCATTGGAGGGATTGAGAGTTAGCAAGCTCGAAGAAGGTCAACAATGGGGGAAGAACACGAGCTCAAGAGATTAGGTACATTGGTGAAGAAGACCCCTTTTTATAGGTGGGGAAAAAACCAACCATTATGCTCACAGCCCGCACAGAGCGGTACTACCGCTAGGGCGGAAGTACCCCTTTAAAAAACAACAGCAAGGAGGCAAAAGGCCAGAAGAACCGCCGGAGCGGTACTACCGCTCGTCCTCACGGTACTACCGCTCGACCTCACGGTACTACCGCAAATGGTAGCGGTACTACTGCTTGCGAGCGGTACTACTGCTTGCGAGCAGTACTAAAAAAATACATCCGGGCCTACCACCGCAAGACTTGGGACGAGTTTTTGGTCCGGAGCGGTACTACCGCTGTAGGAGCCACGGTAGTACTGCTCTGGAGCGGTAGTAAAAAATTACATCCGCTCCAATTCGCGGTAGTACCGCTGCAGCCTTTTCAAAACACCAAAACTGCCACAACTTTTGCAGACGGACTCCGAATTCGATGAAACCAAGTTTGTTGGAAAGCTAGCGACAAGGGCTAACACAATATTCAAAGAACTATCAATAAGAAGCAAATGAGAAAAGGCCCATAATAAAATGGTGAGAACCCTTCCTCGGAAAAGATCGGTAAAACCTCCAACACCGAAAACATCATAGAAGACGCATGCGAACTCCGTTTTCGATGAAACCAAGTTTGTTGGAAAGCTAGCGACAAGGGCTAACACAATCTTGAAAGAAATAAAAATAAGAAGCAAATTATAAAAGGCCCATAAGAAAATGGTGAGGACCCTTCCTCGGATAAGACCGGTAAAACCTACAACACCGAAAACATCATAGAAGATGCATGCAAACTCCGTTTTCGATGAACTCAAGCTTGTCATCAAGATGACCATAAGCTCTAAGACTCACAAAGAGAACCAAACAAGAACCAATAAACATGATGCAAGGATGCAATGGTTTGAGCTCTCGACGAACGATATGATCAAGCTACTCACTTGAGAGCCCCCCTTGATAGTACGGCTATCGATCCTATAACCCGGTCTCCCAACTACCACCATGAGACCGGTAAAATAGAAAACCTATCAAGGGCAAACCTTTGCCTTGCACATGATCCACTTGAGTTAGATGATGACGATCTTGTCCTCCTCAAGATGGACCACCTTTCTTGATTGCGTTGGGTTGATGAAGACTAGATGATTGCTCCCCCATACTCCACTATGGGTGAGCCACTCTTCGACACATCTTCACAAGTCCATTGACACCACAATGGATGGCAAGCTTCAAGCACTTGATCACTTCGTGATTCTCCACTTGAAATTGCACACGGCAATCTTGATGACGATCATCACTTGATGTCATCCTTCCCATGGGTTGTATGATATCATCCTCTTGACGCAAGCCCATGGACACGTACCTAACCCCACATAGACTCTCACATAGACCATGGGTTAGTACACAAAGTGCAATGGACAATGGTTACCATACCATGGGATCACTTGATCCCTCTTGGTACATCTTCTACTCTTTGTGAGTTGATCAACTTGATTCACTCTTGACTTAGTCTTGATCAACCTTGAATCTTTCCAACTCTCTTCGTTTGGATGATGTCTTGAAGGTAAACATGAATGATCACACAATCTTCTTCTTCAAGACATGCTTGCAATAAGCTCAACTCTCAAATGACCAATCTTTGGATAATTGCTTGAATAGCACCTTGGTCGACACAAACTCTCCTTGAAACCAACACATGTACTCCAAGAAAAGCCTATGGACAAAACCTTCAAATATAACTCAAGGAAACCATTAGTCCATAGAGATTGTCATCAATTATCAAAACCAAACATGGGGGCACCGCATGTGCTTTCACACATCATGAACTCCTGTCAATCCCTCAGGCAATTCCAATTTATAAGCAACTTCTCCCATGTGTTCCAAAACTTTGTATGGTCCCACAAAATGTGTCGCTAACTTTCCCTTAACTCCAAAGCGCTTAACTCCTCGAAGTGGAGATACACGAAGATAAAATCTATCTCCGGCTTTGTAAATTGTCTCCTTGCGTTTAGAATCTGCATAGCTCTTCTGCCTGGACTGGGCTACCTTGAGCCTATCTCGAATCAACTTCACCTTCTGTTCAGACTCCTTAATCAAATCTGGTCCAAACAACTGGCGGTCTCCAACTTCATCCCACGACAATGGTGTTCTGCACCTTCTTCCGTATAAGGCTTCAAAAGGGGTCATCTTCAAACTGGATTGATAACTATTGTTGTAAGAGAACTCCGCATATGGCAAGTTGTCATCCCAACTAGATCCATAATCTAGCGCACAAGTTCTCAACATATCCTCTAAAATCTGATTGACTCTCTCAGTCTGTCCATCTGTCTGCGAATGAAAAGCTGTACTGAACTCTAATCTAGTACCCAAAGTTTCATGCAACTGATTCCAGAACTTTGAGGTAAACTGGGTTCCTCTATCTGATACAATGCTCCTTGGAACTCCATGCAGACATACAATCCTGGTCATGTATATCTTTGCCAACTTAGCACTAGTGTAAGTGGTCTTCACTGGGATGAAATGAGCTACCTTCGTCAAGCGATCGACTACAACCCATATCGAGTCATAGCCTGAATGGGTCGTGGGTAATCCCGTGATAAAATCCATGCCTAGCTTATCCCACTTCCATTCGGGTATCGGCAATGGCTATAGCAATCCTGCTGGCTTCTGATGCTCTGCCTTCACTCTCTGACATACATCACAAACTGCTACATACTCCGCAATATCCTTCTTCATTCCGGTCCACCAGAAAGTGTCTTTCAAATCCAAATACATCTTGGTATTTCTTGGGTCAACCGAGTATGGCGAATCATGGGCCTCTTGCATAATCAACTTCCTAATCTCCGGATCATTAGGCACATAAACGCGGTCTTCAAACCATAAGGTATCGTGTTCATCCTCACGAAATCCTTTAACTTTTCCCTTGCTCACCTTCTCCTTTATAGTGGCAATCTCCTTGTCAGTCTTCTGAGCTTCTCTGATCTTATCCATTAAAGTAGATTGAATCTCTAATGCTGCTACATAGCCTCTCGGAACTATCTCCAAACATAGCTCACGAAGATCCTCGGCTAACTCCTTTGGTAACTCTCCGTTCCTTAGGGTGTTGACATGGCTCTTGCGGCTCAATGCGTCAGCTACTACGTTAACCTTTCCGGGATGATAATGCAATCTCATATCATAATCCTTGATGATCTCCAACCATCTCCTTTGCTTGAGATTCAACTCCTTCTGCGTGAAGATGTACTTCAAACTCTTGTGATCAGTGTACACCCCACAATGGTTTCCGATGAGAAAATGTCTCCACGTCTTCAATGTGTGCACTACGGCTGCTAACTCCAAGTCATGCGTAGCATAATTCAACTCATGGGGCATAAGCTGTCGTGAGGCATATGAAACTGAAGGAAACATGCCCTAGAGGCAATAATAAAGTTATTATTTTATTTCCTTATATAATGATAAATGTTTATTGTTCATGCTAGAATTGTATTATCCGAAAACATAATACTTGTGTGAATACATAGACAAACTAAACGTCACTAGTATGCCTCTACTTGACTAGCACATTAAACAAAGATGGTTATGTTTCCTAACCATAGACATGTGTTGTCATTTGATTAACGGGATCACATAGAAATGGTTCCAAAGTCGATGTGATCGCGGTCGGCACGCTACCTCTACATCTACCTTCGGGATTAGTATTAGACCTAAATAATTGTTATTTGGTGCCAGCGTTGAGCATAAACATTATATCTAGATCTTGTTTGATGCGAGATGGTTATTCATTTAAATCAGAGAATAATGGTTGTTCTATTTATATGAGTAAAATCTTTTATGGTCATGCACCCATGAAGAATGGTCTATTCTTATTAAATCTCGATATTAGTGACACACACATTCATAATGTTGAAGCCAAAAGATGCAGAGTTGATAATGATAGTGCGACTTATTTGTGGCACTGCCGTTTAGGTCATATCGGTGTAAAGCGCATGAAGAAACTCCATACTGATGGACTTCTGGAACCACTTGATTATGAATCACTTGGTACTTGTGAACCGTGCCTTATGGGTAAGATGACAAAAACACCGTTCTCCGGTACTATGGAGAGAGCAACAGATTTGTTGGAAATCATACATACAGATGTATGTGGTCCGATGAATGTTGAGGCTCATGGCGGATATCGTTATTTGCTCACCTTCACAGATGACTTAAGCAGATATGGGTATATCTACTTAATGAAACATAAGTCTGAAACATTTGAAAAGTTCAAAGAATTTCAGAGTGAAGTTGAAAATCATTGTAACAAGAAAATAAAATTCCTATGATCTGATCGTGGAGGAGAATATTTGAGTTACGAGTTTGGTGTAAATTTGAAACAATGCAGAATAGTTTCGCAACTCACGCCACTCGGAACACCACAGCGTAATGGTGTGTCCGAATGTCGTAATCGTACTTTACTTGATATGGTGTGATCCATGATGTCTCTTACTGATTACCGCTATCGTTTTGGGTTTATGCTTTAGAGACGGCCGCATTCACGTTAAATAGGGCACCATCAAAATCCGTTGAGACGACGCCTTATGACCTGTGGTTTGGCAAGAAACCAAAGTTGTCATTTCTGAAAGTTTGGGGCTGCGATGCTTATGTGAAAAAGCTTCAACCTGATAAGCTCGAACCCAAATCGGAGAAATGTGTCTTCATAGGATATCCAAAGGAAACTATTGGATACACCTTCTATCACAGATCCGAAGGCAAGACTTTTGTTGCTAAATTCAGAAACTTTCTAGAGAAGGAGTTTCTCTTGAAAGAAGTGAGTGGGAGGAAAGTAGAACTTGATGAGGTAACTGTACCTGCTCCCTTATTGGAAAGTAGTACATCACAGAAACCGGTTTCTGTGACACCTACACCAATTAGTGAGGAAGCTAATGATGATGATCATGAAACTTCAGAACAAGATACTACTGAACCTCGTAGATCAACCAGAGTAAGATCCGCACCAGAGTGGTACGGTAATCCTGTTCTGGAAGTCATGCTACTAGATCATGATGAACCTACGAACTATGGAGAAGTGATGGTGAGCCCAGATTCCGGAAATTGGCTTGAAGCCATGAAATCTGAGATGGGATCCATGTATGAGAACAAAGTGTGGACTTTGGTTGACTTGCCCAAAGATCGGCAAGCAATTGAGAATAAATGGATCTTCAAGAAGAAGACTGACACCGACGGTAATGTTACTGTCTACAAAGATCGACTTGTCGCAAAAGGTTTTTGACAAGTTCAAGGGATTGACTACGATGAGACCTTCTCACCCATAGCGATGCTTAAGTCTGTCCGAATCATGTTAGCAATTGCCGCATTTTATGATTATGAAATTTGGCAGATGGATGTCAAAACTGCATTCCTGAATGGATTTCTGGAAGAAGAGTTGTATATGATGCAGCCGGAAGGTTTTGTCAATCCAAAGGGAGCTAACAAAGTGTGCAAGCTCCAGCGATCCATTTATGGACTAGTGCAAGCCTCTCGGAGTTGGAATAAATGCTTTGATAGTGTGATCAAAGCATTTGGTTTTGTACAGACTTTTGGAGAAGCCTGTATTTACAAGAAAGTGAGTGGGAGCTCTGTAGCGTTTCTGATATTATATGTAGAAGACATATTACTAATCGGAAATGATATAGAATTTCTGGATAGCATAAAGGGATACTTGAATAAGAGTTTTTCAATGAAAGACCTCGGTGAAGCTGCTTACATATTGGGCATTAAGATCTATAGAGATAGATCAAGACACTTAATTGGACTTTCACAAAGCACATACCTTGACAAAGTTTTGAAGAAGTTCAAAATGGATCAAGCAAAGAAAGGATTCTTGCATGTGTTACAAGGTGTGAAATTGAGTAAGACTCAATGCCCGACCAATGCAGAAGATAGAGAGAAAATTAAAGATGTTCTCTATGCTTCAGCCATAGGCTCTATCATGTATGCAATGTTGTGTACCAGACCTGATGTGTGTCTTGCTATAAGTCTAGCAGGGAGGTACCAAAGTAATCCAGGAGTGGATCACTGGACAGCGGTCAAGAACATCCTGAAATACCTGAAAAGGACTAAGGATATGTTTCTCATATATGGAGGTGACAAAGAGCTCATCGTAAATGGTTACATTGATGCAGGCTTTGACACTGATCCGGACGATTCTAAATCGCAAACCGGATACGTGTTTACATTAAACAATGGAGATGTCAGTTGGTGCAGTTCTTAACAAAGCGTTGTGGCGGGATCTACATGTGAAGCGGAGTACATAGCTGCTTCGGAAGCAGCAAACGAAGGAGTCTAGATGAAGGAGTTCATATCCGATCTAGGTGTCATACCTAGTGCATCGGGTCCAATGAAAATCTTTTGTGACAATACTGGTGCAATTGCCTTGGCAAAGGAATCCATATTTCACAAGAGAACCAAGCACATCAAGAGACACTTCAATTCCATCCGGGATCTAGTCCAGGTGGGAGACATAGAGATTTGCAAGATACATATGGATCTGAATGTAGCAGACCCATTGACTAAGCCTCTTTCACGAGCAAAACATGATCAGCACCAATGCTCCATGGGTGTTAGAATCATTACTGTGTAATCTGGATTATTGACTCTAGTGCAAGTGGGAGACTGAAGGAAATATGCCCTAGAGGCAATAATAAAGTTATTATTTTATTTCCTTATATCATGATAAATGTTTATTGTTCATGCTAGAATTGTATTATCCGGAAACATAATACTTGTGTGAATACATAGACAAACTAAATGTCACTAGTATGCCTCTACTTGACTAACTCATTAATCAAAGATGGTTATGTTTCCTAACCATAGACATGTGTTGTCATTTGATTAACGGGATCACATTATTAGGAGAATGATGTGATTGACATGACCCATTCCATTAGCTTAGCACCCGATCGTTTAGTATGTTGCTATTGCTTTCTTCATGACTTATACATGTTCCTATGACTATGAGATTATGCAACTCCCGTTTGCCGGGGAACACTTTGTGTGCTACCAAACGTCACAACGTAACTGGGTGATTATAAAGGAGCTCTACAGGTGTCTCCAAAGGTACATGTTGGGTTGGCGTATTTCGAGATTAGGATTTGTCACTCCGATTGTCGGAGAGGTATCTCTGGGCCCTCTCGGTAATGCACATCACATAGGCCTTGCAAGCATTGCAACTAATGAGTTAGTTGTGAGATGATGTATTATGAAACGAGTAAAGAGACTTGCCCATAACGAGATTAAACTAGGTATTGAGATACCGACGATCGAATCTCGGGCAAGTAACATACCGATGACAAAGGGAACAAAGTATGTTGTTATGCGGTCTAACCAATAAAAGATCTTCGTAGAATATGTGGGAGCCAATATGAGCATCCAGGTTCCGCTATTGGTTTTTGACCGGAGACATGTCTCGGTCATGTCTACATTGTTCTCGAACCCGTAGGGTCCGCACACTTAATGTTACGATGACAGTTTCATTATGAGTTTATATATTTTGATGTACCGAAGTTTGTTTGGAGTCTCAGATATGATCACGGACATGACGAGGAGTCTCTAAATGGTCGAGACATAAAGATTGATATATTGGAAGCCTATGTTTGGACATCGGAAGTGTTCCGGGTGAAATCGGTATTTTACTGGAATACCGGGAGGTTACCGGAACCCCCCGGTAACCAAATGGGCCTTAATGGGCCTAGTGGAGGAAGAGGAGAGGAGGCCTAGGGGCTGCCGCGCGCCCCTCCCCCCCAAGTCCGAATTGGACAAGGAGGGGGCGGTGCCCCCCTTTCCTTTCTTCCCTCTCTTCCTTCTTCCCCAAGTCCTAATCCAACTAGGGAAAGGGGGGAGTCCTACTCCCGGTAGGAGTAGGACTCCTCCTGCGCGCCTCCTCCTAGGGCCGGCCGCACCCCCCCCCCTTGGCTCCTTTATATACGGGGGAAGGGGACACCCCTAGACACACAAGTTGATCTTCGTGATCATTCTCTTAGCCGTGTGCGGTGCCCCCCTCCACCATAATCCTCGATAATATTGTAGCGGTGCTTAGGCGAAGCCCTGCAACAATAGAACATCAAGATCATCACCACGCCGTCATGCTGACGGAACTCTTCCCCGATATTTTGCTAGATCAGTGTCCGGGGATCGTCATCGAGCTGAACGTGTGCTAGAACTCAGAGGTGCCGTAGTTTCGGTGCTTGATCGATCGGGCCGTGAAGACATACGACTACATCAACCGCGTTATCATAACGCTTCCGCTGTCGGTCTACGAGGGTACGTAGATCACACTCTCCCCTCTTGTTGCTATGCATCACCATGATCTTGCGTGTGCATAGGAAAATTTTGAAATTACTATGTTCCCCAACAGAAACAACTCTTCCCTCCTGCATAAGCACTGCTCCAAGTCCTTGACGTGAAGTGTCGCAATATACCTCATAATCCTTGCGCTGATCTAGTAGAATCAACACTGGCGATGTAACCAAACGTTTCTTCAACTCCTGGAAACTGGCCTCACATTCTTCAGTCCATTTGAACTTGGTATCCTTCTTCAACAACTCCGTCATACGTTTTGCAATCTTCGAGAAATTTTCATTGAATCTCCGGTAGTATCCTACGAGTCCAAGAAAACTCCGGATCTCTCCAACTGTTGTTGGGGCTTCCCAATTTGTCACAGTATCAACCTTGGTGGGATCCACTACTATTCCTTCTCCGGATATAACATGTCCGAGGAATCCAACTTCCTTCAACCAAAACTCACATTTGCTAAACTTGGCGTACAACTGATGTTCTCTGAGCTTCTCCAGTACCAAACGCAAATGCTCCTTATGTTCTTCTTCATTCTTCGAGTAGACCAAAATATCGTAAATGAACACCACGACGAACTTATCCAGAAACTCCATAAATACCTTGTTCATCATGTTCATGAAATAGGCAGGTGCGTTAGTCAGACCAAATGACATAATGGTATACTCATACAGCCCGTACCTAGTGGTAAAAGCCGTCTTAGGTATATCCTGCTCTCTAATCTTCAACTGATGGTATCCTGATCGCAAATCGATCTTGGAAAATACCTTAGCCCCTTGCAATTGGTCAAACAGATCATTGATCATCGGCAGTGGGTACTTGTTCTTAATTGTTACTTCATTCAATCCTCGATAATCAACAACCATCCTCAATGTTCCATCCTTCTTCTCCACTAGAAGTACTAGTGATCCCCAAGGTGAAGAACTTGGGCGAATATAGCCTTTATCCATTAACTCCTTAATCTGCTTCTTAATTTCCTCCAAATCTTGTGCAGGCATCCGGTACGGTCTCTTAGCTATCGGCCCTGTGCCTGGCAAAAGCTCAATCAAAAACTCAATGTCTCTATCCGGTGGCATGCTTGGCAACTCCTCTGGAAATACATCAGGGAAATCATTCACCACTGGTACTTCCTCCTGCACAACTCCTGATAAGGTATTTACTTGTGTCCTCTTCGGCTCATGTCTTGATACATACTTGATCCTTCTCCCTTCCAGGGTGGTAAGCAAAATCGACTTACTGGCGCAATCGATGTTTCCTCCATACATCAATAGCCAATCCATACCCATAATTACATCTAGACCTTGCGATTCCAAAATGATTAAATCCGAGGGGAACACATGCCTACCTATACTCAATGGCACTTGAAAACATCCTCGACTGGCCATATACTCTGCTCCTGGTGAGTTTACTAACATGGGTGTTCTAAGAACCTTGATGGGCAGTTTATACTTATCCACAAATCCCCTTGATATGTATGAATGCGATGCACCAGCATCAAAAAGAACGATTGCAGTAAATGACTTAACCAAAAACTTACCTATTACTGCATCTGGCTGGGCTTCAACCTCCTCCACGTTAACGTGGTTCACCTGTCCCCTGTTGAAAGGGTACGGCTTCTTCCCAGAGCTTCCATTGCCATTTCCATTCTGGGCTTCAGGACATTCATTGGCATAATGTCCAGTCTTCTGACACTTATAACAAGTGACTTGGCTCAGGTCTCTCTTGGCTGGGGTTGATGGGTTGGTACGGTTCTGACCGTTGCTTCCCCCATTCCCATTACCGTTCTTGGGGCCATTATGATTATGCGAATTCCCTCCTCTATGGGTATGCTAAATATGTCTTCCCGCTTTCGGGGTAAAACGTGTCTTCTGCTGAGCTCCTGAATTGTACTTTCCTTGTCCATACTTCCTCTTGCGGTTCTCAATCTGTCGCTACTTCCCTTCAATAATAAGAGCACGATCTACCAACTCCTAGTAGTTGTTGAAAGTTGCTACCATCAACTGCATGCTCAGCTCATCATTAAGTCCTTCCAGAAACTTCTCTTGCTTAGCTGCATCCGTAGCAACGTCATTCGAGGCATACCGTGCTAACTTACTGAAGTCATCCACGTATTGGCCAACTGTCCGTCCTCCTTGGTGCCAGTTGTGCAACTCACGCTTCTTCATGGCCATAGCTCCTGCTGAAACATGGTCAGTACGGAAAGCCTGCTGAAATTGGTCCCATGTCACCGTGGCTATAGGGTAGGTGACAGTGTAATTCTCCCACCACGATGATGCTGGTCCATCCAACTGATGTGCGGAAAAACGCACCTTCTCAGCATCAGTACATCCTGCAGTGGTTAACTCCCTTCCAATCTTGCGGAGCCAATCATCTGCTACTATAGGCTCGGTGCTACTGGAAAACACCGGCGGATTCAGTCTAAGGAAACGGGTTAAGTGATCAACAGGTGGTGGTGGTGGTGGATTGTTGTTGTTGTTGTTCCCCTGATTCTGATTCTGGACTAATAACTACATCAGGGTATTCTGCTGCTGGATCAATTGAGTGAGCTCCGGTGGGAATGCAAATCCGGGGTCACATCTTGGAGGCATCTGATGGGTTTAGAAGGGAGAGATTAGAATAGAATGAGGTCTAATGAGAAAGCACTACCCATATGCACATGAGACAAACACAAACATTTCACTCAATCAATCAAGCAAGGCATACAATCGGTCTAACTATCACAAAAGTGCATCGGACTACTCTATTTACATGGTGGAATACTACTACTAATGTGGTGGTCTACTAAAAATATTCCTCGGTTGCAGACTCCATAATATCTGCTCCAGCTACATCTTCAAAGTCATCATCGCTCAGGTCAGAGTCGGTGTCGTCGATGATGATGTAGTCCTCCGGGCGAATCTCCTTGGGTTCTTCATCTTCTTCTACTGGTGCGGGATCTCCCATGAATATTCCGATCTTCTTAGTCAGGTCGTCATTCTTCTCCACTAATACTTCGATTTCCTCCTCATAATCTTCACGTGTAGCCTTGAGTTCTTCCTCCAGTTTCGTGATTCTTGTCATCGCCTTCTTCAGATCTATCATGCCTGCGCACATCTGGTTCTCTTGGCGTCGAATGTGCTGGGTTAACTCCTGGATGAAAGCTGCAATTGATCTATCCTTCCTGGTGCTGATCATCTCACATTGCTCATCTCGGCGCCCACAAATCTGGTAGATGGTATCCTTGAGATCATTGTGGTAAACTTCTCCAATACGTCCCATGGTGATGTGGGCTGCCATGCTCTTTCCTAGACTCCAAGTTGGTGCATCAAAGGAAAACTCTATAGGCTCAGTGACTGGCGCGAATGTCCTTCCTGGAACTTGAACTTGGACCATCCAGCGCTCCTCCTCGGGTAAAGTGGCGTTGTAGGTCCCGGTGAAGCTTGGTACTCCGATGTTCAGGTACTTAGTGACTTCCTTCAAGTGGCGTCCAAAGGGTGTATCTTCATCCGGTTGCGTGAACTTGTTCCTTGCATCCGCCATCCTAAAAGAGTAGAAAATATGAGGAGTCAGAAATAAGAAGAGAGTAGTGATCTAGGGCTTTATCTTAGTGGTCGTGTCCTACAGTCAGCGTGTGCTCTGATACCATCTTGTAGCGACCAGAC
Source organism: Triticum dicoccoides (assembly GCF_002162155.2). Lineage (NCBI taxonomy): Eukaryota > Viridiplantae > Streptophyta > Magnoliopsida > Poales > Poaceae > Triticum > Triticum dicoccoides. Next base: position 76,965,110 of record NC_041386.1, on the reverse strand, counting down.
CTCAAACAGTCTGATCTCTATGCTTTAGTGTCATCCCTGGATCAGTAATGCTGATGTGCACAGTACTTGAAGGATTTATAACAGAGTAGCAATCACACACTTATTACATTGAATGTCTCCAAAGAGAACTTATTGCAAATAATATGGCTTAAGGCCATCTAATAATGATAACAGCGGAAGGCTTGGAAGATAAGTGAGTCCATCAACTCCAACGGCATCACTGAGTATAGAACCACGACCTAAGGCACCTTACTCGTCGTCTGAAAAATCTGCAACATGAACGTTGCAGCCCGAAAACGGGTCAGCACATGGAATATGCTGGCAATGTAACACATAGAGAGTGATGAACAGAAATACACTATACTACATGCATATATGGCTGGTGGAAAGCTCTATGGTTACAGTTTTGCGTAAAGCCAATTTTTCCCTACTGCAAAGGAATAAATTTTATTTAACTATCATGGTGGTTGTTAAACATTGAGAGTGTAGACACCCTCTCAATCCCAGTTAAACATCCATAACCAGGGACACGGCTAATCATGATTAGTTTATACACTCTGCAGAGGTTTGCGCACTTTTCCCCACAAGACTCGATCTCCTCCGTTGGGATTCTCGCACTACAAGGTGTTTGAGAAACGGATGACCGAGACATAGTCTTTCAGAAGCGCTAGCACCTTACGATCGGGTAGAGCGTTACACCTACTTTCCCCTACATCTGCTAGTCTACCACTGTAAGAGTTTGCACGACTTAATCAACTATGCTAGAGCCCATAGTAGCTTGTGGCTGCACACGGAAGTTTCTAGCATGAATAATCTGATGATCCCTTTGAGCCTGGGTGGCGGTCCATAAAGAAAAGTAGGCAATCGCTGGAATACCCAGGTGCCTCAATCCACCCAGATGTGTGTTAAAGTTGCCACCTTAAGTAAACCATTAAATAACAATCTCACATCTGTCATGGATACACTCACCCAATCCACGTCTACTAGAATAGCATGGCATAAGCAAACGTAGAAGTAACTCCCAAAGGTTTGATAATAAACAGGTGATAGGTACTACCTCATCTACTTCCCAAAACCCACATATTAATCAGATCCTATTCATGCAATTGTTTGAGGTTGATCTAATGCAATAAAACTGGGTAGTGAAGAGTATGATAAAAGTGTTACTTGCCTTGCTGATGATCCACCAAACCTAGAGATTCGAAGTAGCAAGCGGCGCACTCTGGGTACTGTATCGCAAAAAAACAAGCATACAAATAAGCACTCATCTAATGCACAGGTAAAACTCAAATAAGAGATCTAACCAGAAAGTTCAACTTAAGAACTCCGGTTTGCAAAAAGAAACAAATCGAACGAAACAACGAAAGTCAAACGGCGAAAGAAACAAGCTTCATTTACTAATCTGGACTTAAGTCAAATTTTACAGAAGCAAAAACTTGTTTGAGTTGGTTAAACAGAAAGAGGGTTTTGAGACGAAACTCTAGGCGCTTGAATCGCGTGATTCCGATAAACGAGCGAAAAGCTATACTAAAACGAAAATCGGATCAGAAATCACGATCAGAAATAATCACGGAAAATCCGAGAAAAAGAAAAACTGACGAACAGATTAATGAACGAACATTCGTTAACTGAAACTAAACGGTGAACTCGTCCGTTAAAACGAACGAACGGGCGAACGCTCGCTAAATAAGTGAACCGAATAAAAACAACAAAAAACTGATCTAAATAAATAAAAAAACTAGGGTTTTCAAAAAAAAACGAATCGGTTTTCTTCAGAAACCGGTGGCGGGCGGCGGCTACCTCGTCGGAAACCGGCGGGACTCGGGGTTCCGGCGGGGTGGGGTGGCGTCGGCGGCGGCGGGCGCGGCACACGGTGGCGGCGGCC
>NC_041386.1:76892440-76962959 GCF_002162155.2 Triticum dicoccoides | reverse complement strand
GTGAGGCGGCAGCAGCGGGCGGTATTTATGAGGAGGGGGCGGCGTCCGGCTTAGGGAAGGGGGCGCCGGGTCGGGGTCGGCCTCGGGAGGTGTGCCCCGGCCGGACTCGGCGGCGGCGGCGGGTCGGACTCCCACGGGGAAGGCGGCGGCGGCGCGGGCCTGGCCTGGCTCGGCTGGGCCTTCGGCCCAGTCGGGCACGCGGTACTTAAAAAAAACAATTCCGCCGAAACTAAGAAAAATTCTAGAAAATAAAATAAAATTCTAAAAATGCCAAAATAAATTTTCACCGCCTAAATAAAATATTTAGAACGAGATGAACATTTTCTTGGCCCTAAAATGCAGTTTTGAAAAACGTGCATTTTTTCCTAAATTCAAATAAAACTAGCCAAAAACTCCGAAATAAAATCTTATTTGATTTTTTATTAAATCCTCAATATTACTTTATTTTGGGAAAGTCATTTTATTCCCTCTCTCATATTTTTATAATAGAAATAATTGAAGATAAAATAAATAAAATCAAATGATCCTATTTTCAAAATTTGAGAAAACTCAAATATGAAAATAACGAAATCCCTGACTCTCTCTGTGGGTCCTTGAATGGCGTTGAATTTCTGGATCAGGCCAAAAGCAATAAAATATGATATGCAGTGATGATCTAATGTATAAAATTCCAAATTGAAAATTTGGGATGTTACAATTCCCAATGATGTATGGCTATCCTATGATGTTTGAGTAGATCCGTTTTGTCCTATGGGTTAATTGATGATCGTGATTGGTTTGAGTTGCTTGTTTTATTATTGGTGTTGTCCTATGGTGCTCTCCGTGTCGTGAAAGAGTGAGGGATCCCCACTATAGGGTTTGCAATATGTTCATGATTTGCTTATGGTGGGTGGCGTGAGTGATAGAAACACAGACCCGAGTAAGTAGGTTGTTTGCGTATGTGAATAAAGAGGACTTGATGCCTTATAATGCTATGGTTCGGTTTATGTAAGGGCATATTTATCCCTCAAGTAGTTTTGGTGATTGATGACAATATGTTTGCGGACTAATCGTGTGCACTAAGTGTTTCAGGTGATCTATTATAAGGGCACTTTGCGATTGTTCCCCTCGAGGACCTCACTTTAGACGAATTATTTTCCTTTGTTTCTTTTCGGTGGAATTGAGTCGTAGGGATAACCGTACTATCAAGAGGAGATCCGTTTCGGAAGAGTATGGGTGGAATCATCACGTACACATTTTCCTTGCACCCTTGTTGTCTTCCTACCTATTGGCGTTTCTGTGTTGTGCAAAACAAGGGGTGCCTTGTGCTACGCGGTAGTACCGCGGCCAGGGCGGTAGTACTGCCGACCGGCAGTAGTACCGCTGGTACTACCGCCCCTGCTGTGGTCTCGACTTTTTCGTGTCGGGTTTTCATAAAAGACCACGCAGGGGGGCGGTAGTAGGGACGGCAGTAGGGCGCGGTAGTACCGCTTGTTTAAGCGGTAGTACCGCTCCTACGTTCGCTCCAACTGCCGCACAGCTTGTTGCCCTCCTCTGTTTTTCCAGCGGATGTAGGGAGCAGCAATACCGCTCACTAGCGGTAGTACCGCCCGCAGGGCGGTAGTAACATTCGTGTGCGCGTACTTCTTCTTTTTCAGCCCTGGTTGACCTATGCCCGCTTGCCACAGCGGTAGTACTGCCCAGATGCGGGCTGCGGGCTGCATAATGGTTGGATGTGCCCCCCACTATATAAAGGGGTCTTCTTCTCCAAGAAGACTTACCTCTTCCCCCAAAGCTCTATTAATGTTCCAAGCTCCATTTTTGCCCGATCTCTCTCCCTAGCTAGTCAAACTTGTTGATTTGCTCAGGATTGGTTGAGGAGGCCCCGATCTACACTTCCACCAAGAGAAATTTGATTCTCCCACTAATACCTAGCGGATCTTGTTTATCTTGGGTGTTTGAGCACCCTAGACGGTTGAGGTCACCATGGAGCCATAGTCCATTGTGGTGAAGCTTCATGGTGTTGTTGGGAGCCTCCGATTAAGTTGTGGAGATTGCCCCAACCTTGTTTGTAAAGATCCGGTCGCCGCCTCCAAGGGCACCAATAGTGGAATCACGGCATCTCGCATTGTGTGAGGACGTGAGGAGAATACGGTGGCCCTAGTGGCTTCTTGGGGAGCATTGTGCCTCCACACCGCTCCAACGGAGACGTACTTCCCCTCAAAGGAAGGAACTTCGGTAACACATCCTCGTCTTCACCGGCTCCACTCTTAATTATCTCGTACCTTTACTTGTGCAAGCTTATTTGTGTTACTTCCCTTGCTTGCTTGTGTGCTCGTTGTTGTTGTATCATATAGGTTGCTCACTTAGTTGCCCATCTAGATAACCTACTTTGATGCAAAGTTTAATTTGGTAAAGAAAAGCTAAAACTTGTTAGTTGCCTATTCACACCCCCCCTCTAGTCAACTATATCGATCCTTTCAATTGGTATCAGAGCCTCGTCTCTTTTTAAGGACTTTGTCGGCCGAAGAGTATGGTTGACGTCGTAGAGGGTGTGGAGGAGCACTCCAGTGCGAATCCGGTCTCGTCTATGGCAGATGGGGGAACCTCGGTCTCGCGTGAGGAATTCAATATGGCCTTGAAGACATTGAAAACCTCCATGACGACCGAGGTTGAAAGCATGTTTACTAAATTCATTGAAGGGCTTAAACTGTCCACCGCACCGTTGAAAGTGGGTGATCCCACTAACAAGGTGGCGGATGCTAACTCCGACAAGGGGGATGCTACTAGTGAAAAAGCCCCTTCTTCTAGTGGTAAGAATGGCACTGGCATCTTTGCCCATGTGGAACCTCCACTTGTTTATGGTGGACTGATTCCCTCTACTCATTTGAATCATGCCGGTCCTCCCCCTAAGATTGTGAAAAATGAGGACTTTGATTCTTGGGTTTATCGCTTTAAGTGTCATTTAAATCATGTGAATACTAATCTTTGGAGAATCATTGAAGAAGGTTTCTATCCACATGATCCAAGCAACTTCACCCATAGAGAAGCCGTGGATAATCAATTCAATGAGAATGCTCTCTTCATCATCCAAGATGCAATTCCACCCGAAGATCTCCCTCATCTTCGGCCCTTCGCCTTGGCCAAAGATGCATGGCTTTGTGATGTCTCCCTCTATCAAGGAAGCGCAAGCATTCAACGCTCCAACTATGAAGTAGTGCAAGATGAAGCCGATGAGTTTGCAATGAAAGAAGATGAAGAACCTCATGAGCTTTATCGGAGAGTAACCAAACTCGCGGTTTCACTCCGAGATCATGGGAGCAAGGACACGGATGACAATTGGATCAAGCGCAAATTCCTCAAGGCAATGATGCCTTACCACAAGGCCATGTCCTCCGCCATTCATCAAAGTCCGGACTTCCACACTTTGTCCTCAAGTGAAGTGTCGGATGAGTTTGTGGCCATGAGCATCTTGGACAAGACGGGCGACAATGCGGTGCTACGTTCTCAAAGAGCAAAGAAGCCCAACCTTGCATTAAAAGCCAAGGTTAGTGTGGAAGAAGAGGACGAAGAAGAAGAAGAGGAGGGCAGCCCCGAAGATACAAAGTATGCCTATCATGAACACATGACTCTTGCTTCAAGGCAATTTTGGAGCAAGAAAAACTCAAGGCCCAACTTCAACAAGAACAACTCAAGTGGCACAAAGGGCAAGCAACGTGTGAGGACTTGCTATAATTGTAGCAATGTGAGCCATTTTGTTGCGGAGTGCCCGTATGAGAAGAGGGAAGACAATGGTGGCAAGCTCATCCAAAAGGACAAGGCCAAGTCTTCCCCAAACAAGAGCAACTTCACCAAGAAGACTCCTCCCAAAGCGTTGGTGGTACAAGAAGAGTACAATGATGATGATGAGGATGAGTTGGTTGCCATGGCCTCCGTTGCCATTACAACAACTCCACGAGTGTCACTCTTCGACTCACCCAATGAGAGCATCATCGCCAAGTGCCTCATGGCTAAAGCCACCAACAAGGTAACCCCCAACATCAAAACTACCATCATTAATAATCCTTCTCTGACGGATTGCATCGATGAACATGGTGGACCTAATGTGGAGGAGAATGAGTTTGAGTCCTTTATGGGCAAACTCAAGGGTAAATCCAAGAAGCACTTCGTTGCTCTCTTGGAACAACTTGGTGAAGCCAATGACATGATCGAAGCTCACGAAGATACCATCTATAAGATGGAGGGGCATAGTCGTGAATATGCCGATGAGATTTCGGATCTCTCCGATGCTCTTGAGAAAGAGTGTGGTCTTCGTTTGGCTCTTGAGGAGTCACACAACGATGATCACGCTAAGTTAAAGAAAGATCTTGATCATGCCATTGTTGTTTCTCGTGTGCTAAACTCCGAGAAGGACAGTCTTGGGTTGATCTTGCTAGACTCCAAGAGGAGTTTGACCTACTTGACAAGGCTCACAAGGTCTTGAAGGGTACTCATACTATCCTCAAAGAGTCTCATGATCAACTTCAAGTAAAGCTAACCAAGGAGAAAGCCACATTTCCTCATATGGTGTTAATTGATAATGCAAATGCTACCAACCCATGTTGTGAGCATGTGCATCTTGTTGAGGAGAATGCTAAGTTGAAGGAGCGACTTGAGAAAGGCCTTGTGTCTTGCATACAAGGCGAGAAAAACCTCATCGACCTTTTGAGCAATCAAAAGGGAGTTGTGGCCAAGGAAGGGATTGGGTACGCACCCGAGTCCAAGAACAACAAGAAGAATGACAAGGCCAAACGACCTCCCCCTCTCAAGCAAACCTTTGTGAAGGAGGTATAGGGTGCTACTAAGTAGAAGAAGAAGAACAGCGGTAAGGGTGGTGATGCCAAGAAGGGCAACACTTCCCTTCCCAACCAAGCCGGCGACTTTAACCCTTCTTATGTGTTGCGCTGTGCTAGTGATGGACATGTTTATGCCAAATTTGTTGGCTCTCCTTATGAGTACATTGAATGGTCTATTTGGGTTCCTAAGACCCTCGTTACTAACATCAAAGGACCCATTACTAAATGGGTACCTAAAACCAAGCATTGATCTCTTGTAGGTGTTTGCTTCCGCTGGGGGATCATGGTTGCTCGATAGTGGAGCCAGTAATCATATGAACGGAAGCAAGGACTTGGTGGTGGATGTTCACAAGATTCCATCTATGCCCACCAATGTCGAGTGGGGTGATGCCTCGTCCTCCAAGGTATTGGGGCTTGACAAGGTTGTCATTTCTCATGATCTCATGATGGAGAAGGTCATGCTTGTTGAGTCCCTTGCATACAATTTACTTTCCGTTCATCAACTTGCACTCATGGGCTTTGCCACTTTCTTTGATATTGATAACGTGGACCTCTTGTGGAGCAAGACTCTTAAAGTAGCCTTTGTTGGGCATGTCGAGAATGATCTCTATGTGATTAACTTTTTGGAGCGACCCACTAAGACCGCGACAAGCCTAATGGCTAAAGTTGACATGGGATGGCTTTGGCATCACCGTCTAGCCCATGTCAATATGAGATCTTTGCAAAGTCTTCTCAAGGGGGACCATGTCCGTGGACTAACAAATGTTAGTTTTGCTAAAGATCGTGCTTGCAGTGCTTGCATCGAAGGAAAGCTACATGAGAAGGCTCACCCTCCCACGACTATCATCTACTCGAAGAGTCCTTTGGAGATCCTTCATATGGATCTCTTTGGGCCTCCATCCTTTGATAGTCTTGGAGGTAGAAAGTATTGCTTGGTGATTGTGGATGATTATTCAAGATACACTTGGGTATATTTCTTCAACAGGAAGAGCGAGACCCAACAAACCATCATTGACTTTGCAAATGAAGCTCAACGTCAACACAATGTAAAGATCTTGAATATAAGAAGTGAAAACGGCACCGAGTTCAAGAATTACACCTTGGATGAGTTTCTTAGTGATGAGGGGATCAAGCATCAATATTCCACACCATACACCCCTTAATAAAATGGTGTAGCGGAAAGGAAAAACCAGACGTTGATGGATGCGGCAAGGACCATGATGGCGGAGTTCAAGTCTCCATACAACTTTTGGGCCGAAGCCATCAACACCACTTGTCATGCTTCCAATCGGCTCTACCTCCACAAGGGTTTGAACAAGACTCCATATGAGATACTCACCGGTAACAAGCCCAACCTCAAGTACTTTCGGGTGTTCGGGTGTAAGTGCTTCATTCTCAAGAAAGGTGTCCGGTTGTCTAAATTTGAGGCTAGAGCTTATGAGGGCATATTTGTTGGTTATGCTACAAACTGTCATGCTTACCGCGTCCTCAATAAGTCCACGGGACTTATTGAGGAGACGTGTAACGTGGAGTTTGATGAGAATAACAGCTCCCAAGTGGAGCAAAGTGGCACTTGTGATGTAGGTGATGAAATTCCTCCTCAAGCCATAAGAAGAATGGGAGTTGGTTTTATCCTACCCATTGAGGAACCCCTTGTGGCCGAAGGACAAGGACAATGCTCCACTCAAGTGGAGCCATCACCAACCCAAGGCCCACACGCTTCCGAAGAACAAAGTGAAGGCCCTCAACCTTATGAAAAAGACCAAGGGCAAGATCAATCTCAAGACGGTGTTGAATCACCAAGTGATGCCCAAGGTCAAGTTCTCTCCTCCGAGCAAGTTCAAGATCAAGAGCTACCTCAAGATCAAGAACAAGCTCAAGACGACGCTCAAGATGATCAAGTGACCGCACCTTGACTCACCCCTGAGGAGGAATTGGAGCATCGTGCCGCCAAGGTTTTATCCAAGATCTCCACCAAGGGTCATCTCATGAACAATGTGCTTGGAAGCATTCAAAAGGAGGTAAGCACTCGTAGACAATTGGCAAACTATTGTGAACATCACACGTTTGTCTCTTGTGTTGAACCCCAAAAGGTATATGAGGCGCTCGAAGACCCGGATTGGCTAAATGCCATGCATGAAGAACTCAACAACTTCAAGTACAACAAGGTGTGGAGATTGGTTCCAAGGCCAACGGGGAACCACAATGTCATTGGAACCAAGTGGATATTCAAGAACAAGCAAGATGCTCATGGGAGCATCGTTCGCAACAAGGCAAGATTGGTGGCACAAGGCTACTCCCAAGTCGAGGGTATCGACTACGGTGAAACCTTTGCTCCCATTGCTCGCCTTGAATCCACTCATTTGTTGATTGCTTATGCTTCTAATCACAACTTTAAGTTGCAACAAATGGATGTGAAAAGTGCTTTTCTTAATGGTCCTATTAATGAGCTGGTATATGTCAAGCAACCCCCCGGGTTCGAGGATCCCTACTTTCTCGATCATGTGTATCAACTCGATAAGGCACTCTATGGCCTTAAAAAAGCCCCACGTGCGTGGTATGACCACCTTACCGAGTTGCTACAAGATCGTGGATTTGAAGTTGGGATGATCGACCCCACTCTTTTTACTAAGAAGGTCAAAGGGGAGTTGTTTGTGTGCCAACTATATGTTGATGATATTATCTTTGGTTCCCCTAACAAAGCTTTCAATGAGGAATTTTGCCGCTCTCATGACCTCTAAGTTCAAGATGTCTTCGATGGGAGAGTTGAAGTTCTTCCTTAGATTCGAAGTCAAATAAAGAAGAGAAGGAACCTTCATCAACCAAGCCAAATACACTCAAGACATGATAAAGAGATTCAAGTTAAGTGATGTCAAGCCGGCTTCCACTCCAATGCCCACCAAGTTCCAACTTGACATTGATCCCAATGGTAAAGCGGTGGATCAAAAGGTATATCGCTCCATGATTGGCTCCTTGCTTTACCTTTGTGCATCTAGACCGGATACCATGTTGAGTGTGGGAATTTGTGCATGGTTTCAAGCCGCACCTAAGGAAAGCCACTTTGTGGTGGTCAAGCGAATCTTTTGATATTTGGCTCATACCCCAAACTTTGACTTATGGTACCCAAGAGGAGAAAACTTCAAGCTTGTAGGATATTTGGACTCCGATTGGGTGGGAGACAAAGTGGATAGGAAGTCCACTTCCGGAGGGTGCCAATTTCTTGGTTGCTCTTTGGTGAGTTGGTCTTACAAGAAACAAAGTTTTGTGTCTCTCTCGTCCACCGAAGAGGAGTATGTGGCCGTCGGTAGTTTTTGTGCACAACTTCTTTGGATGAGGCAAACTTTAAAGGATTACGGTGTGATTTGTGACAAAGTGCCTCTTTGGTGTGACAATGAAAGTGCCATCAAGATTCCTCTCAACCCGGTCCAACACTTCAAGACGAAGCATATTGAGATTTGGTATCACTTCATCCGGGGTCACATTAGGCGAGGGGAGATCGAGCTCAACTATGTCAACACTCATGATAACCTTGCAGATATCTTCACGAATCCCTTGGATGAATCAAGATTTCGTGAGTTAAGGCATGAGCTAAATATCATTGATTTGAGCAATGTGACTTGAACCCTTGCACACCCCACCACACTCATCTTGATGTCTAGTTTAGATGTAGGCATGGACATAGGGGGAGTCACTACAAAAAAAAGACACATCCGTGACATTTTGGGCTGAATGAAAAAAAATTCTGTCATACATATGACACTTCTATAACGATAATTGTGACAAAACCCAGTATCATCATAGATGTGGTGGGCTCCTACTTCTATGACAAAAAATCATGACAGAAAATGGGCTTTTTTGTCCTGGGCGGGCCGGAGACGCAGCTGCATGACATTCTTTGGGCCGTCCATGATACAAAAAACCATGGTAGAAGCGAGGGGGAGGAAAATTTCGGGGAGTTCCCGGTTACGGTGGGAGGTCGGGGGTCGAGCGATGCGCGTTTCTCTCGTACACGTATGCGCGTGTGTGCGAGGCGTTGACTCTAACTGAACCCGAGCGAGGCATTGGGCTCTAACTGAACATGAGCGATTGCACTGCAGGCTACGCGTTACTGAACCCGAGCGATCGATTGGTGGATGTTAACTGAACCTGATCGAGCGATTCCTTCCCTACTGCTGTTAACTGAAGTCGATCAATGCTGCCTCTAGGATGAACAGTGAGTGTTGCGGGGGGGTTGGATGAACAGTGAGTGGTGACGTTGCCTCTGGATGAACATGACCCCGTGGTGTGGTGGAGGGCTGGATGAACAGTAGACGGTGGAGGGGTGCCCGTGGAGGGGTGGTTGAACAGGACCCCGTGGTGTTTGGCCGGTGGTGGCTGGCGGCTCAGGGGGGTGGAGGTTGAAGATGACCCGCAGGCCCTTGATTTCGTATCCAACGGCTGCAAAATCGACTGACCAGAGATGAAAAAGTCAGTCGACCGACGTGTAGCCTCACCTTGCTAGTGCGTTCAGTTTCGACGGCAAAATTCAGTTTCGACAGCAAAATTCAGTTTCGACAGTTAAATTCAGTTTCGACAGTTAAGTTCAGAGATGAGCGGCTGATGTATTTTACATCTAGCACTTTGTGGTTATGTATTTTACGTCATGTATTGGAGATGCTATTAGAATTCCACTCAGGTTAACGTTGTTTGTTGTCTCTCTTGTCCTGCTTCAGCTTCGGTGTCGTACAACTCACTGGAGCTGCTCCAACGGCGAAACCCTCCATCACAGCGGAGCAGTACCTCGGGCTCCATCTCCATACGCCTAAGATCTTCTTCCCCTCCTCCGACAGCAAATTCAGCCGGAGCATCCTCACCGGCCAACCCAATCACGCTGAGATCGACATGGCTTCGCCAAAGAGGTTGTACACTTGTTGCATCTCTTTTTTACTCTACATGTTATATATATTATCCACTGAGCACACGGATTTGTTCCTTTAGTGTCTCCTTGAAAGAAAAAACGTAGGAATTTTAATTTTCACTTGTCCTCCTTTTCAAATTCCTATTCATGAAGCACAAGACTAAGAGATAGTAGCATAATAGCATTATAACCATACATTTTCTTGTGGTTTGACTTAATCTCACCATGCTTCTTTGCATCCTGTGATCTTCCAATTGTTGTGAATCAAACACCCAGATTGGCAGAAATCCTGTGTTTTTAAATTCTCTGTTTTGCACGTGCATTCCTATCCTATTCCTGTCTATTTCCTATCCCTGCATTGTTGGAATCCTCCAATTCAAACAAGCCCTTACAGAATTACTTCTCTTACAGATAGTTGTCAAAGAAAACCTTGCGTGGTTTGTCCCGCTCTTGCTGCGCCGTCGTCCACCCCAGCTCAGCTGCTCCAACGACAAAAGGGTCCAGCACAGCAGGGATCCGGCCTCCAGACTGTCTTTCGCCGCCTCAGATCTTCTTCCCCGCCGCTGGCAGCCATGAAAACTGCATTACTATCATCAACTGAGCAGATGACCTCGAGGACTACACGGGTCCGCAAGAGAGGTCGCACTCTTTCGTGTCTGCTTACGTTATGCATCGCTTAATATTACATGCTACTTTATCGTCATGTTCATGAATTAGACTCTGAGTCAGCTCCAAACTAATGGTCAAACTTGATTTTATCAGGGTTGCTATCAATAGTATATATCTACTATCTGGTTAATCTCTGGTGTCTACTATGAGTTTCATGTTGGGTGGGAAACAAACAGTAAAGAAGCCATTATCTGTATTTTTTAACTGAAGCCATTATCTGCCTGCTATTATTGGTTTTGGGTCTATCCACAGGTTGCTACCATCACTCTGGATTTCTGCATGCACTCCTTACATAATCTCACTATATTTTATTCCTATGCATGACAGTTATTGTAAACAATGGAACTGAACATGTAGAGCAAAAGAGATGAGCCTTGCGTGGCAATAAAATTTCATGCAAACATCGCTCCATGGTAGGCGCAAAGGCAGCCCCCCTCCACGCATTTCGGATTGTAATCGAGAGGAAGATATCTGTTCTGAGGGGGATTCAGAAGGAGAAAACAACTCCTATTTACCCCCTGAGGTCTTCGCTCTAACTTGGCATGCTGATGTTGGTTATATCATGCATATGGTGTCTTGCATTGCTTACTTTATACATCAAATATGTCATCTGCTTAGTTTAGACATCCTTTGTGCGAATGCCACCTGTTTAGTTTATTCATCATTTATGTGAATTATGCAATGCCATCTTGTTTAGCCAGGCATCATATATGTGAATTTTGCAATGTCATCCTGCTTAGCCAGTCATCTTATATGTAAATTATATCAGGCCATCCTTTTTTTTGTTACATATTACATTTGTCAACAATGTAAGTACATTCAACTGCTCTTCGTGTGCAGCAGCCATTTGACACGGTGATGGCAAATTCTGGAGTGAAAACAAGGTCTTCAGAGCAGACTATGCTATCTGACGAAGCGCATATCTCGTTGGTTATGGATAGCTCCTCAGAGGAGGATTCAGAGATAGATGACAAGTCCTATTCCCCCCCCCCCCGAGGTGTATGCTCTAATTTGGCAGGGTTATGTTGCTCATATCGTGCGTATGGTGTCTCGCATTGCTATGTCATTTGATTAGTTTAGACATGCTTTGTGTGAATGCCACTTGTTCAGTGTCTAATTACCATATATGTGAATTATGCATTGCCATGTTGTTGCAAGACATTATATATGTGTGTCGGATTTCAGGTTCCGGCAGACCCTTGAGGTTCGAACACTGGGGTGCGCGTGGAGATCTCTCCCCTACCGATCTACGTCCAATCCCCTCGCGTGAACTAAGCTGGAAACAACGAACAACACAAGGGACACAAGGTTTATACTGGTTCGGGCCACCGTTGTGGTGTAATACCCTACTCTAGTGTGTTGTATGGTGGATTGCCTCAGGGGCTGATGAGGAACAGTGCAAGGAAAGAACAGCCTCGCGAGAGGTGTTCTTGAGCTGGTGCGATGTACTGCTTGGGCGAGTTCAATCGCCTCTCTCTCTCTCTCTCTCTGCTAGGGTTCTACCAGATCTCTCGCTGTCTCCCTACTCTGTGGTGGCTAGCTCTATTTATAGAGGCCCTGGGCCTCTCCCCAAAAAATGAGCAGGAAGGGCGCCAATAATTGGCCATTTTGAAGGGGAACATCTAGTACAAGTTATCCTGACCAAAGGTGGTCTTCGGCTGCCAAAAGTACTGGTGATGGCGTCGTCTTCGGCTCCACGGTGACCTCCGTCCTGCCGCTCTGCTTGTCTTGGTCTCGTTGCACCGGAATGGTAACCTTTGCCCGGTGCCTTGGCCTGTGCTTGCCCCCTTTGCACCAAAGGAGAAACAAGGACACTGCGCAGGCTGGCGCCCACCTGGTCTCGATTGTCATGGCTTGCGTCACAGGCTCCTCGCGAGGTACCCCTGCCTTGATCTCTCCGCCTCCTCGCGAGCCTGCCTGATGAGGCTGCTTCTGAGGAAGCTTCCTGTCATCCGCCCCGCGAGGCTTGGCCCCTCGCGAGGGTCTTGAGCTTGTGCTGATGAAGATGGGCCGTGCTGGGCCCCACTTGAGCCACGCCGCAGGCCGCAGGCAGGGAAGTCTGGGGACCCCCGTTCCCAGAACGCCGATAGTAGCCCCCGGGCCCAAGGCACGCCCGGGCTTGGCCTAGCAGGGAAGCAAAGGGGCGAGTGCGAAGCGCCATGGGCCCCAAAAGCCTGCGGCCTTGGGCGCCGCGTGGCGATTGATTGGACGTGGGCGTTTGCGCTTCCCCACGACGCCTTGTTGTGCGCCTGGCTAAGCGGACCCGCAGTTGCACACAGCTGTTCCCCCTTTCCGCTGCTCGTTCGCCTCCTACCTTTCCTTCCTCTTCGAGCTCCAGCCTCCGCCGCCAATCCGGCTCGAGTTCTTCCTCCTCTTCACCGCCATGGTGCCGACGAAGAAAGGAAGTGGAAAGAAGCCCACGCCTTCGCCCCGCACACCTCCGACGGCGACCCCCGCCGTCGCCCGGTCGATCATACTCAATCCAGAAGCTCTGAACAAGGTCTGCTCCGCCCTTGCCACTATCTTCAACGAGTGCGGTAGGACCACGGTCTGGCCTGCGTCCCATGCCTCCCTTGATAGGATCGTCAAGGAGGTCCGATTCTTCGCCGATGCCCTATGGGCAGGTCTGGTTCCCCCCTTTTCCGCCTTCTTCAATGCGGTGCTCTCCCATTATCAGATCCGTATGATGCACCTCGGGCCGGAGTCCATTACCCTTCTGGTTGTCTTTGCTTTTGTTTGCGAGGCGATGATAGGCATTCCTCCTTCCGTTGCCCTGCTGTGCCACTTCTTTTCCTTGCGCCTAAGCGACCCCACTCAATGCTCAGGGTGCGTGAGCTTCTTCACCGTACCAGAGACAGCCGCTTCAGGGATCGACTTCAGCCTTCCTTCTCCTGAGGCCAGGTTCAGAGAGCGGTGGATGTACGTGGACGTCGGAGTGCCCAATCCTCTGCTCTCGCACCCGACCTCGCCTGCTGTTCCCCATGCGGGTTGGGATCATGAGGTGCTCGCGAGCCCCCGGCTCGCCTTCGTCTGGCGCCGCTTCCAGAGTTTGAGGGCGCTCAACATGACAGCACACAAGGTGGTGAAGGAGTTCATCCAATGTCGCATTGCTCCTCTCCAGCGCCACTCTCACTGGATGTGGGACTTTGCGGGGCCCAGAGACCGCATGCGGCTTCAGGAGGAGGACTTGGCGCCTGAAGCGCTGCGGACGATGCTCAGGGTCTTGACCGGCGATCCTTCCCCAGGCAGCCTTCGGAGTAATGGTGTCCTCTTGTATCTTTGCTCCGCCAGGGCCGATTTTGTGAGGCAGATGCCCAGCTTCGACGAGTGGGGACTGCGCCCTGCTGGCTTCATGGGGCCCGCGAGAACCCAGCCATCGTGGTTGCTTCCCCTGCCGCCCACAGCAGTCCTTCCTCGGGCGACAGGGGGGGAGACGAGAACCGGCAGGAGTTGAGGCGACCGATGTCGAGGTGCCGACGCCGCGAGAAGTCTTGAACGGCGCCTCCCGAGGCCTGCCCTAGAGCGGCGGCAGGTGCGGAGTCGCGGCCTATGGTTCCTGAGGCCGGGGCTCCCGAGCCCCCAGCCATCCCTCGCGAGGCGGCGCCTGACGGTGCCCCCCAGGCTGACTCCTCCAGCGCTGATCATCTTGACGCTTCTTCCGCACCAGGGGCCGACCCCTGCGCCGGGCGCTTACGTCGGTTCCACGTAGACTTCGATGCCCTCCGCAAGAGGAAGGAGGCCTTGGGTGGCAACGACCGCCCTTGCCGCTTGTTGAAGCGTAGGAAGTACTTTGTCATGGACGGGTAAGTCTTCTTCTTTCCTTGCTTGTTTACTTTGATATCCCTGCGACTGATTGTGGCCCTTTCAGGCCCTGCCCTGCGAAACCTGCCGAGCCAGCCCGGGAGCCACCCCCCAAGCTTCGCCTTCTCCGCTGGCCTTGGGCTCGCCGAGCTCGAGCGGCACCCCTGCTGCCGGACCAGTTGGTGGAGTGGTTCGTTCCATAGGGCACCTCAAGCCTGTGCGCCTGCTGTCCTTTCCTCATGAGTCCTCTTGGGGCACATCTGGCTTGCCCCGCGTTCCTCTTCTGATCATAGATGGTGAATGGCTGAGGTCTGTCTTTGGCTCTTCTTCCGTGGGTAGACCGACGCCAGGCCGGATTCCCAGAGAGGTCCATCTGGCGATAACTAGGGCGCCAGCCCCCAGATCCGCGTCGGGAGGGGGCCAGCCGCCCCGGGGCCCTCCGCGTGCTCCGGTGGAAGAGGGTGATGCAGAAGACGTGCTCAGGCGTGCTCGGGAGCGACGCGTACTTCGCGAAGAGTTCCTCCAAAGGGCAGCGGATGCGGTGAGCCGGATCGGGGCAGAGCTTGCTGACGAGGATGCGCGCCTCGGGGCCGAAGGTTTGCGCCTTGCTGAGGAGAGGCGCAAACTAAAGGTAGCCATCGCCCTCACGCATCACCAACGTGATCTCGAAAATGTGAAGGCTGAAGCGTCGCTGGCAGCTTCGCGGGAGGCCTGCTCCCAGGCCGTCGAGGAAGCTCGGGAAGCAGACCGATGGCACAAGGATGCGGAGGAGCGCGTATGGGAGCTCCTGGCCTGGAGCAACTCCCTGAAGCAGCAAGTTGAACTGCGCCAAGCGGCCCTTGAGTCGATGGAGGGGGCCCCTGTGGATCGTATGGAGCTTTTGAAGTGCGAGGAGGCGCTGACGCTGGAGGCCGCCGAGCGCAACCTTGATCTTGAGCGGTTGGAGACGAGGGAGCGCCTGGTGGCTCGGGCGGAGGATGACGTTGCCGCGCGCGAAGCCCGGGCCCAGGAAGAAGTCGGTCGTCACGTGGCGGAAGCTCGCTCGGCCTTCGAGCGAGAATAGGAGACGAGGTTGGGGCTGATCAAGGTCAAGGCTGAGGGCAGGACCGCAGCCCTCAGGGCCAAACTGACCGAAGTGACGCGGCGTGCGGACTCCTCCGTAGCCGCCCTTAGCGCGGCGCAGGTGGAGCTGTCCTCTTCCCGGGCCGAGCAGCTTCTTCTCCAACAGAGGGTTGATGACGCCGAGGCCGTCGCGCAGCAGAATAAGAACGAGATTCGTCGGCGGCGGGTCTTGGAGCATGTGCATGCCCCCATGCTTCAAACGCTCCGAGAGAGGGCCAACACAGCTTTGGGCTATATCTGCGAGGCTGCCGCTAAGGAGCCGCACGAGGTCAACTACGCCAGCAACCTCCAATTTTTCACCGATGTGGTGACGCTTCTGGAGAACCGATCCAAGAGGTCCCATTGGCTTGTCGAAGAGAGGAGCCGAGCCTTGCTCGGGCGTGCCTTCTCCCGCGTCTTCAGCCATCTGCAGGACAGGGACCCCCACTTCGACTTCGGCGCTGCCATCGCACCCGTGCCCATTGCCGTCCGGGGCAACCTGGCACGGTGGGTGGAGGACAACGTGGACACCCTCGTCAGGGCCTTTGCGTCTGATGACGACGGCGTGGTCGTGGGCGCCAATGAAGGCGACATTGTGGACGAGCCTGGCGCTGATGGAGATGCTGGCGGCGGCGGCAATGTCAATGACGCCAGTGATGCCTCCGAGGATGCCCAAGAAGACACGGTGAGTGATATGCCCGACTGACCGCATGTCACTGCTGTTTAACCTGCACGAAGAAGGTTCGGGCTTGGCCCTGAAGGATGTAAGAGAATTTTGGGAGGGGAAGCCCCTCATGTAAAGGTTTGCAATTAGTACCCTGGTAAGCATAATGTTGCGTGTGAACTTAGCCGCTGGCCCGGTGTTGGGTCAGCTGACTTGTGTACCTTCCGACCCCGACGAGTCCCGAGCGGGCCTGCGGGGGCCACTGCACCTCGGGTGTCTTCTGATTAACTTGTGGATCCCGTGATGAAAACCTCCAGAAAGGGTGCGGTAACACGGTCCTGGTTGTGAACGTGCCTGGCCCAGCCCGGCTCGCGAGGGGGGGGGCGGCCGATGTTAACTTTGGACGCAAAGCCAAAACCAGAACGCAAGAGATTGCTCGGACGAGACTAAACACCCCTTCCCCCAAACACACGCAAGCATCGAGCTCAAATCCAACTTAAATCCAAATCGAAGAACTTTGTCAACAAGAAAAGGCAAAAGCAAAAGGCCGCGTCCGGCACCTAGTCTAGTCTTCGACGTCTTGTCACCAACGCGGAGCTAAGTGCTGCCACTGGACGTGGGCGGGAGCCCCCGAGGCCCTAGGGCGGCTCTCCGGAGACTCCGGGGCGTGTACAGCCCCACTCACTATTACGTGAGAGTGTCATGGGGTAGCGAGCTTCACAGGCACTGGGTCTTCTTCATAGGTACCGGCCTTGCTTCATATCGCCAGACGAGGGCCCCGCCTTGTGCCACACTCTACCGCCATCGAGGGCGACCGAAAACCAGGACGACGCCAATGAGGTAGAGCGGTCGCTAGCGGTTCCCCCGACGACCACGGGTCCCCTGCCGGGGGCAGGCCCTGGGGCACCTCCCCGGCAGCGGGCCTACCTCCTGAGAACGCCTTGCTCCGACCGTCGCGGGGACGAACCCGAATCTCGGCCCCTCTCCTGCACCCCCTGCGCCCTCCTCCTGAAGGGTATGAGGCTGCAGAATTGGGGCAGCCACCTGCTGCGGAGACCTGTATCTCCTACGACCCATGGTTAGCATAAGCTTGCTCCTGAGGGATGAGTGGTACCCGATAGTTGCCGCCGCCGGTGCGGTTGTCGAGGCTCTCCTGGGGTTCCCGAAAGAGCTCAGCTTCTAGCGTCTCCTCGCCCCAGCCTGGCTCGAGGAATGAGCCATGATCTTCTTCCAGCGCGCACCCCTGATCCACCATGCGGGGCACATAGGCTTCTGGGGCCACCGCCTCGTGCGTCTCGCCGCAGCACCCTGTATGCCATGTAGTCTGGCTTGGAGCGCCGTCTTGGGGGTGATGGTGCGGCGGTCCGCCGAGGCCGAAGGCCGCGGCGTGCACCCCCTCGCTGGCCTGAGAGGGGGCTGGCGTGACTTGTCGCCCGGTGCCGGCGGAGGTGTTGGCGCTGGACAGGCCCTGGAGTCTGCTGGAAGTTGGCGCGTGCGCACGATGCCATCATGCGGCCCGCCTTGGGTCTGGGGTGGCAGCTAGACGCAGAAAGGAGGTGTTCCTGAGGTGGCGGCGTCCAGGAGCTCGGCTACTCGCTCTAACAATGCGTCGCGGCCGCCCTCCAGCAGTCAGCACCGTAGCAGCTCTCGGGCCACCGTGAGCGCGGCCCTAGAGTTTGCTTGCTGCCGTCGGGTGTACGGTGCCATGGCCACAGCATGGTCTGAGGCCCTTGTTGTGGCCCGCACCTACCATGGTGTGAGGGCAGGTGGCGTCTGGCCGCGTCGCCCGCGCCTCGCAGCACCCTGCGGAGCGCGGGCTGCCTGAGGCGCAAGGTTGAGGTCGCCCTGGGCTGGTGCCACGGCGTGGGCGGGCCACGCTGCCCAGCGGTCGGCGTTGGCAGCCGGGTCGCCTGACATCTGAACGGTGAGGCGACGGAACGTGATGCGGAGGGAGAAGGATTCCGGTGCACCCCTACCTGGCGCGCCAAATGTCGGATTTCGGGTTCCGGCAGACCCTTGAGGTTCGAACACTAGGGTGCGCACGGAGATCTCTCCCCTACCGATCTACGTCCAATCCCCTCATGTGATCTAAGCTGGAAACAACAAACAACACAAGGGACACAAGGTTTATACTGGTTCGGGCCACCGTTGTGGTGTAATACCCTACTCTAGTGTGTGGTGTGGTGGATTGCCTCAGGGGCTGATGAGGAACAGTGCAAGGAAAGAACAGCCTCGCAAGAGGTGTTCTTGAGCTGGTGCGATGAACTGCTTGGGCGAGCAATCGCATCTCTCTCTCTCTGCTAGGGTTCTACCAGATCTCTCGCTGTCTCCCTACTCTGTGGTGGCTAGCTCTATTTATAGAGGCCCTGGGCCTCTCCCCAAAAAATGAGCGGGAAGGGCGCCAACAATTGGCCATTTTAAAGGGGAACATCTAGTACAAGTTATCCTCACCAAAGGTGGTCTTCGGTTGCCAAAAGTACTAGTGATGATGCCGTCTTGGGCTCCACAGTGACCTCCGTCATGCCGCTCTGTTGGTCTTGGTCTCGTTGCACCAGAATGGTAACCTTTGCCCGATGCCTTGGCCTGTGCTTGCCCCCTTTGCACCAAAGGGGAAACAAGGACACTGCGCAGGCTGGCGCCCGCCTGGTCTCGATCGTCATGGCTTGCGTCACAGGCTCCTCGCGAGGTACCCCTGCCTTGATCTCTCCGCCTCCTCGTGAGCCTGCCTGATGAGGCTGCTTCTGAGGAAGCTTCCTGTCGTCCGCCCCGCGAGGCTTGGCCCCTCGCGAGGGTCTTGAGCTTGTGCTGATGAAGATGGGCCGCACTGGGCCCCCACTTGAGCCACGCCGCAGGCCGCAGGCAGGCAAGTCTGGGGACCCCCGTTCCTAGAACGCCGACAATGTGAATTATATAATGCTATCTTGTTGCAAAGGCATTATATATGTGAATTATGCAATGCCATGTTGTTTAGTTAATCATCATGTATGTGAATTATATCATGCTATCATTTTTTGTATTACGTGTTCCATTTGTCGACAATGTTTGTATATTCAACTACTCTTCCTATGCATCAGCCATTTGAAGCGGTGATGGAAGTATCTGAAGTGAAAACAAGGTATTCAGAGCAGACAATGCTACCTGCTGAAGCAGACATCTTGCTGGTTACAGAGTGCTCCTCAGAGGAGGATTCAGAGACTTATGACCAGTCCTATTTCCCCCCTGAGGTCTATGCTCAAACTTGGCAGGGTTATATTACCCATGGCATGCATGTTGTCTTGCATTGCTTAGTTTTTACATCATATATGGATTGCCATCTGCTTACTTGCTTACTATATAAATCATATATTTGAATTATATCATGCCATTGTATTTACATAGTACATACACATCATCTATCTGAATTATGGCATGGCAACCCATTTAATAAAGACATCATATAGTTATATCATCTCATCTTGTTTAGTGTTTACAATCATCATATTTTGAATTATGGCATTCTATCAGTGAATGTATGTGAATTATGGCATGCCAACCTATTTAATAAACACATTATATAGTTATGTCATGTCATCCTGTTTACATAGTCTCATATTTTGAACTATGTCTTTCCATCTTTTTTAGTTAGCCATCATAAAGTGAAATTGTGTCATGCTATCCTGTTTAGTTAGCCATCATATATGTGAAATTGTGTCATGCTATCCTGTTTGGTTAGACAACATAAATATGAATTATTTCATGCCCTCTTTTATTCCCCACTATCTATTGCACCTGTCTATCATACAATGTCTATACTTTCAATTACTTTTCTTGTTTATCAGCCATTTAAATTGGAGAGCGTGATGGCAGTATCTAAGGGAGTAACAACACGGTCTTCAGAAAAGATAGTGCTACCAGTTGATGCAGATAGAACCACGGTTGTACTTGCCCAAGGACCAGATCCACCACACATAACCCAGACTCTCGTAGATTGTACCCCTACCCAGTTGGACAGAGAACCAGCTACACCCCTTCTAACCCCAACCCCGGCAGATAGTAACCCAGTTCTAGTTGACACAGCACCGTCTCCACCACACAGCACCCAAACACGAGCAGTTAGTAAGGGAACTATAGTGACCAAAGCACGAGGATCTCCACGCTGAATCCCAACTCAACGCTTAAAGGAGAAGAAGATTTGTTCTCAGGTCAGGTTCTATAGGTATGGTTCATACTCATTTGCTCTTGCATTACTATATTTACTCATACCAACTATTTTCAAATTTGAAGGATGGAATTGAAACTCCAATGGCGCAATAGGTATGTTTTAAACCTATTTCTTTAACTGGTTTGCTGTTGTAACCTGCTCTATGTTGATTTCAGTTTCAATTGAATAAACAGTTATGTTCTTATGTCATGCACATTGCAAGTGTTGTTATTGCTCTATAGTTACCCACACTTATATTCTGTCTATTCTGCTTTGTCTTGAACAAATATTATTTGAACGGTGTCTCTATCTTGATTTGGCAACAAAAACTAGGATGATATAGACCATAAAGTGACCATGGTACATAGATATATGTTTGTTTCATGCTGTTATCCTGTCCACTTTACTACTGAACTCATTTACCAAAATGAGTTTCATATACAACATGGTAAACATGTGATGTGTGTGCTTGTTTCTCTTTTAGAATGCGGACAAAATATTGGAGAACAGTACCGCGTTATCCAATGGTAAAGGAAGTAATGCAGATAAGGTTCAAAATAGTGAGACATCCCTGTTGGTCTCCAAGAAAGCTGATAAAAACTATCTTGACGACAGTGAGGGAACCCAAAAGTCCTGTCTTGACGTAGTGTTCGAGTTGCTGGCCACTACTGCTGGCACAAGCTCTTCGAACTCGCTGCCTGAATCAGTTCGTCTTCTTGAGTCTCAACTTCAAGTTGAAAGACATCGATCAGATGTGCTGCAACAGGAAGCTGAAGGACTGAGGAAGTCCCTGCAGAATTCAGATGCATATTTTCTGGTGCAACAGCAAGCGCTGGAGGATTTAAGCGCCAAACAAGAGAAAGTTAATAAGCTTGCTAGGCATCTTGCCAGCATTATGGGTACCCAGGATATTGTTTCTTGAGATCTTCTGAAGTGGTTTCAGTTCTGGATTTGTTTTGCTGCGACATTTATTTGCGTTGGTTGCCAACTTTGACAACCAGTGTATATGATATGCTGCTTTGTTCCCTATATTTTCACTGGTGGCGAACTTTGATGCCCAGTGGATGTAATATGTGTAATAGCCGTGATAGCCTAGCGTTAGTTGCTTGCTTATTTATTTCCTTGTTGTCTTGTTTATTTGTTTGCTTGTAGTCATTGCAGTTCTTTTTCCACGGTTAGCTAGTGGCTGCAATAACCTATTATTTTAAAACTAGGCCACAATAACCATGGGCTAATATTTACTGTAGTGACATTGGGCCTCCTACTGGCCGTAGAAACAGTGGGCCTTCTACGGGCCATAGAAACAATGGGCCTTCTACGGGCTGTAGAAACAATGGGCCTTCTATGGGCCTTATCATCAATGGGCCTTATACGGGTCGTATGATCGATTGGCCAAACATGGGCCAAACAGACCGCATTATGGCCATAAACGGGCTAGAGTTGGAATCGTCCATTCATGGGCCGACCATAACGGGCCATCGCTAATAGGCCGTATTTGATGATGCTATGAAAACGGCCCAATGTATTAACGGGCCACAAATGGGCCAACTGTAACCACGGGCTGAATTTGGCCCACAAGCAGAAAATGACAGTAACGGGCTGTAAGTAAACGAATGCTGGAAATGAGCCCAAGAATAAATGGGCTCTGAGAAGGCCGAAAGATAACATGGGCTGGAAACGGCCCAACGGAATAACGGGCCGTTAATGGGTATAAAGTGATACACTATTCATTACGGGCCAGTTTCACCATGGACCGTTAATGGGTGTAAAGTGATACACTGTTCATTACGGGCCAGTTTCACCACGGGCCGTTAATAGGCCAAGAGTTACATAGGGCCTCATATGGGCCGAAAGACGTCATGGGCCATACATGGGCTAGAAGTGAAAACAGGCTGGAATCATATTGGGTGACCCAGATGACGCTAGTGGGCCTAATTCGGATAGGGCATAACGGGCCTTGGGTTAGCGGGCTGTAAATGGGCTATATGAGAACAGGCCGTTAACACGCTTTACATGGGCCGGCCCGCCACCTTTTGACCAAGTCAAACGGGCCGTCCTTTTTACAGGAATGGGCCTCTGTTGGGCCATGCCACATGTCGACGTATCATAGGCGCCTTCTGTCCATTGAGTGGATGACATCTGTCCCAACGATGAGCCGACACGTGTTTCCTCCTGCCAATGATGATTTTACACGTGGAAAATCCCCATTGGTCGGGGCTGTTAACGGGTTATCGGATCCAAAACCCGACCCGATAGCTTAACGACGTTCCGTTACAGTGGATGCCACGTGTCGGTCACCCTTGACGAAAGCACTTCTGTGACGCGCGATTTATCGTCATGGAAGTGGACACTTCTGTGATGATAATTTTGGTAATGTCATGGAACACTTCTATGACAGCACAAGTATGACTATCTCGATTCTGTCATAAATTTTTCATGGATGTACATGCACGACAAAAAACACGACCTACTGTGACAAACACGTATCATCACGGAAATGTATTTTTTTGTAGTGAGTGTTGTTCTCTCAATGAACTCTTCCTCCCCCCATTATGCATAAATTGATCGAGTCTCTCACATTAGCCATTTTTATGGTTCTTGAGCTTCAAAGACGAGTTTTCGTCATGGGCCCAAGGATAATTCTTCGCGGCGCCATACCATTTGCTCAAACATAGGTGGCCTTGGCCACCGCCCTCTCTTCTCGAGAGCTTGTCTGTGTGTTGTTTCTTGTTGCTTGTGCTTCTCTCTTTTAAGTGGTTGTGTTTTGGTTTGGTCGTGTTCGGGTTGGCTTGTCGTGTCTTGTGTGGTCCTTCTGTTTTTTTGCTAGTCGGGCGTAAGCCATCATTTCCCCTTGTTCTTGCTTTGGGGTGCCTAAGCGGTACTACCGCTTATACAAGCGGTACTACCGCCCGGCCGACACGGTACTACCGTGGAGTGGTTCACTGGGTGCTTCGTGCTCCAGATCTGCACCAGGGCGGTACTACCGTGCCTTGCGTGGTACTACCGCTTGGGGTTGGGCGAGTGGGGTATGTATCGGGCAGGGGGAGTTTCTACTCCCCCATACCAGTTCAGTTTGCCCCATCCCCTCGTCCTCTCCTCTCTTAGGCGACTCCCCAAGCACCGGAGGCTCACTGCCGGGCCGCCGGATTCAGGCTGACTCCCACGTTTCCGTCCGGTGGGATCTTTCCCCACCCTCTCCTCGTGCCATGGATGCCGGTATTGCCCCCGTTCTTCTCTCTATTGGTTCTCCTTCTTGGATCTAGGTTTTGGGGCTATACTCGTTGCATCCCTCGATTTAGTTGTTGAATCGAGGCTTAGGAAGGACTTGGGAGACTGCTAGACTAGGGTGTTTGTCGATTAGGTGTAGAAATATGATCTTGTGCATCTCCGGTAGTACAGGATCTTGCCGCTGTAGGTGTCAGCCCGCTGACAACCGCTCCAGCGGTACTACCGCTTACAGCAGTACTACCGCTCTAGTGCACCGTACTACCGCCCTGAGATGCCATTGCTCCTGTTTCTATACCTAATTCTCTTTTTGGCCATCGTTTTTCCCTGGCTTATGCTCTCTTGCTTTTGTGGCCTTTGTGTGAGTGTGCTTTCAGGTGGTAGTAGCTCCGGGCATCAGGCTCGTCGCGGGAATCCAGACCGTGCAATAGGTTCCAAGCGCTTTCGCTCGTCAGATGCTCTAGAGTTTGCTCCTCGTGGTGGTGAGGGTGTCTCTTCTGAACCGCCAAAGCACAAGGCCAAGGTTCCAACATCGGAGATCTCCACTGGACGCAAGACTGCCAATCTAATGTCTGCCATGGAGTTTTGCACCAAGAGGAAGCACAATCCCTATCATGTGGTTCAAGAGCCTGCTCTTCAGAGGCGTCCATTTTGGAACAGGTTTCAACAGTCAATCTGTTGGGGAACATAGTAATTTCAAAAAAATTCCTACGCACATGCAAGATCATGGTGATGCATAGCAACGAGAGGGGAGAGTGTTGTCTACGTACCCTCGTAGACCGACAGCGGAAGCGTTATGACAACGCCGTTGATGTAGTCGTACGTCTTCTAGGCCCGATCGATCAAGCACTGAAACTACGGCACCTCCGAGTTCTAGCACACGTTCAGCTCGATGACGGCGTGGTGACGATCTTGATGTTCTACTGTCGCAGGGCTTCGCCTAAGCACCGCTACAATATTATCGAGGAGTATGGTGGAAGAGGGCACCGCACACGGCTAAGAAAACGATCACGTGGATCAACTTGTGTGTCTAGGGGTGCCCCCTGCCCCCGTATATAAAGGAGCAAGGGGAGGAGGCCGGCCGGCCCTAGGGCGCACCAAGGAGGAGGAGGAGTCTTCCTAGTAGGAGTAGGACTCCCCTCTTTCCTACTCCTACTAGGAGGGGGAAAGGAAGGGGGAGAGGGAGAAGGAAAGGGGGGCGCCGCCCCCCCTCTCCTAGTCCAATTCGGACCAGAGGGGGAGGGGCGCGCGGCCCACCCTGGCCGCCCCTCTCTCTCCACTAGGGCCCATTAGGCCCATTACTTCTCCCGGGGGGGTTCCAGTAACCCTCCGGCACTCCGGTTTTCTCCGAAATCACCCGGAACACTTCCGGTGTCCGAATATAGCCGTCCAATATATCAATCTTTATATCTCGACCATTTAGAGACTCCTCGTCATGTCCGTGATCACATCCGGGACTCCGAACTAACTTCGGTACATCAAAACTCATAAACTCATAATATAACTGTCATCGAAACCTTAAGCGTGCGGACCCTACGGGTTCGAGAACAATGTAGACATGACCGGGACACGTCTCCGGTCAATAACCAATAGCGGAACCTGGATGCTCATATTGGCTCCCACATATTCTACGAAGATCTTTATCGGTCAGACCGCATAACAACATACGTTGTTCCCTTTGTCATCGGTATGTTACTTGCCCGAGATTCGATCGTCGGTATCTCAATACCTAGTTCAATCTCGTTACCGGCAAGTCTCTTTACTTGTTTCGTAATATATCATCTCACAACTAACTTATTAGTTGCAATGCTTGCAAGGCTTATGTGATGTGCATTACCGAGAGGGCCCAGAGATACCTTTCCGACAATCGGAGTGACAAATCCTAATCTCGAAATATGCCAACCCAACATTTACCTTTGGAGACACCTGTAGAGCTCCTTTATAATCACCCAGTTATGTTGTGACGTTTGGTAGCACACAAAGTGTTCCTCCGGCAAATGGGAGTTGCATAATCTCATAGTCATAGGAACATGTATAAGTCATGAAGAAAGCAATAGCAACATACTAAATGATCGGGTGCTAAGCTAATGGAATGGGTCATGTCAATCACATCATTCTCTTAATAATGTGATCCCGTTAATCAAATGACAACACATGTCTATGGTTAGGAAACATAACCATCTTTGATTAATGAGTTAGTCAAGTAGAGGCATACTAGTGACGTTTAGTTTGTCTATGTATTCACAAAAGTATTATGTTTCCAGATAATACAATTCTAGCATGAACAATAAACATTTATCATGATATAAGGAAATAAAATAATAACTTTATTATTGCCTCTAGGGCAAATTTCCTTCAGTCTCCCACTTGCACTAGAGTCAATAATCTAGATTACACACTAATGATTCTAACACCCATGGGGCTTTGGTGTTGATCATGTTTTGCTCGTGGAAGAGGCTTAGTCAACGGGTCTGCAACATTCAGATCCGTATGTATCTTGCAAATCTCTATGTCTCCCACCTGGACTAGATCCCGGATGGAATTGAAGCGTCTCTTGATGTGCTTGGTTCTCTTGTGAAATCTGGATTCCTTTGCCAAGGCAATTGCACCAGTATTGTCACAAAATATTTTCATTGGACCCGATGCACTAGGTATGACACCTAGATCGGATATGAACTCCTTCATCCAGACTCCTCCGTTTGCTGCTTCCGAAGCAGATATGTACTCCGCTTCACATGTAGATCCCGCCACAACTCTTTGTTTAGAACTGCACCAACTAACAGCTCCACCGTTTAATGTAAACACGTATCCGGTTTGCGATTTAGAATCGTCCGGATCAGTGTCAAATCTTGCATCAACGTAACCATTTACGATGAGCTCTTTGTCACCTCCATATATGAGAAACATATCCTTACTCCTTTTCAGGTATTTCAGGATGTTCTTGACCGCTGTCCAGTGATCCACTCCTGGATTACTTTGGTACCTCCCTGCTAGACTTATAGCAAGACACACATTAGGTCTGGTACACAACATTGCATACATGATAGAGCCTATGGCTGAAGCATAGGGAACATCTTTCATTTTCTCTCTATCTTCTGCATTGGTCGGGCATTGAGTCTTACTCAATTTCACACCTTGTAACACAGGCAAGAATCATTTCTTTGCTTGATCCATTTTGGACTTCTTCAAAATTTTGTCAAGGTATGTGCTTTGTGAAAGTCCAATTAAGCGTCTTGATCTATCTCTATAGATCTTAATGCCCAATATGTAAGCAGCTTCACCGAGGTCTTTCATTGAAAAACTCTTATTCAAGTATCCCTTTATGCTACCCAGAAATTCTATATCATTTCCGATTAGTAATATGTCATCTACATATAATATCAGAAATGCTACAGAGCTCCCACTCACTTTCTTGTAAATACAGGCTTCTGCAAAAGTCTGTACAAAACCAAATACTTTGATCACACTATCAAAGCATTTATTCCAACTCTGAGAGGCTTGCACCAGTCCATAAATGGATCGCTGGAGCTTGCACACTTTGTTAGCTCCCTTTGGATCGACAAAACCTTCCGGCTGCATCATATACAACTCTTCTTCCAGAAATCCATTCAGGAATGCAGTTTTGACATCCATCTGCCAAATTTCATAATTATAAAATGCGGCAATTGCTAACATGATTCGGACAGACTTAAGCATCGCTACGGGTGAGAAGGTCTCATCGTAGTCAATCCCTTGAACTTGTCGTAAACCTTTTGCGACAAGTCGAGCTTTGTAGACAGTAACATTACCGTCAGCGTCAGTCTTCTTCTTGAAGATCCATTTATTCTCAATCGCTTGCCGATCTTTGGGAAAGTCAACCAAAGTCCATACTTTGTTCTCATACATGGATCCCATCTCAGATTTCATGGCTTCAAGCCATTTTGCGGAATTTGGGCTCACCATCGCTTCTCCATAGTTCGTAGGTTCATCATGATCTAGTAGCATGACTTCCAGAACAGGATTACCGTACTACTTTGGTGCGGATCTTACTCTGGTTGATCTACGAGGTTCAGTAGTATCTTGTTCTAAAGTTTCATGATCATCATCATTAACTTCCTCACTAATTGGTGTAGGTGTCACAGAAACCGGTTTCTGTGATGTACTACTTTCCAATAAGGGAGCAGGTACAGTTACCTCATCAAGTTCCACTTTCCTCCCACTCACTTCTTTCGAGAGAAACTCCTCTAGAAAGTTTCCGAATTTAGCAACAAAAGTCTTGCCTTCGGATCTATGATAGATGGTGTATCCAATAGTTTCTTTTGGATATCCTATGAAGACACATTTCTCCGATTTGGGTTCGAGCTTATCAGGTTGAAGCTTTTTCACATAAGCATCGCAGCCCCAAACTTTCAGAAACAACAACTTTGGTTTCTTGCCAAACCACAGTTCATAAGGCGTTGTCTCAACGGATTTTGATGGTGCCCTATTTAACGTGAATGCGGTCGTCTCTAGAGCATAACCCCAAAACGATAGCGGTAAATCAGTAAGAGACATCATAGATCGCACCATATCTAGTAAAGTACGATTACGACGTTCGGACACACCATTACGTTGTGGTGTTCCGGGTGGTGTGAGCTGCGAAACTATTCCGCATTGTTTCAAATGTACACCAAACTCGTAACTCAAATATTCTCCTCCTCGATCAGATCGTAGGAATTTTATTTTCTTGTTACGATGATTTTCAACTTCACTCTGAAATTCTTTGAACTTTTCAAATGTTTCAGACTTATGTTTCATTAAGTAGATATACCCATATCTGCTTAAGTCATCTGTGAAGGTGAGAAAATAACGATATCCGCCACGAGCCTCAACATTCATCGGACCACATACATCTGTATGTATGATTTCCAACAAATTTGTTGCTCTCTTCATAGTACCGGAGAATGGTGTTTTTTTCATCTTACCCATAAGGCACGGTTCGCAAGTACCAAGTGATTCATAATCAAGTGGTTCCAAAAGTCCATCAGTATGGAGTTTCTTCATGCGCTTTATACCGATATGACCTAAACGGCAGTGCCACAAATAAGTTGCACTATCATTATCAACTCTGCATCTTTTGGCTTCAACATTATGAATATGTGTGTCACTACTATCGAGATTTAATAAGAATAGACCATTCTTCATGGGTGCATGACCATAAAAGATTTTACTCATAAAAATAGAACAACCATTATTCTCTGATTTAAATGAATAACCGTCTCGCATCAAACAAGATCCAGATATAATGTTCATGCTCAACGCTGGCACCAAATAACAATATTTAGGTCTAATACTAATCTCGAAGGTAGATGTAGAGGTAGCGTGCCAACCGCGATCACATCGACTTTGGAACTATTTCCCACGCGCATCGTCACCTCGTCCTTAGCCAATCTTTGCTTAATCCGTAGTCCCTGTTTCGAGTTGCAAATGTTAGCAACAGAACCAGTATCAAATACCCAGGTGGTACTGCGAGCATTAGTAAGGTACACATCAGTAACATGTATATCGCATATACCTTTATTCACCTTGCCATCCTTCTTATCCGCCAAATACTTGGGGCAGTTCCGCTTCCAGTGACCAGTCTGCTTGCAGTAGAAGCACTCAGTTTCAGGCTTAGGTCCAGATTTGGGTTTCTTCTCTTGAGCAGCAACTTGCTTGCTGTTCTTTTTGAAGTTCCCCTTCTTCTTCCCTTTGCCCTTTTTCTTGAAACTAGTGGTCTTGTTGACAATCAACACTTGATGCTCCTTCTTGATTTCTACCTCCGCAGCTTTTAGCATTGCGAAGAGCTCGGGAATAGTTTTATTCATCCCTTGCATATGACAGTTCATCACAAAGCTCTTGTAGCTAGGTGGCAGTGATTGGAGAATTCTGTCAATGACGCAATCATCTGGAAGATTAACTCCCAATTGAATCAAGTGATTATTATACCCCAGACATTTTGAGTATATGCTCACTGACAGAACTATTCTCCTCCATCTTGCAGCTATAGAACTTATTGGAGACTTCATATCTCTCAATCCGGGCATTTGCTTAAAATATTAACTTCAACTCCTGGAACATCTCATATGCTCCATGATGTTCAAAACGTCGTTGAAGTCCTGATTCTAAGCCGTAAAGCATGGCACACTGAACTATCGAGTAGTCATCAGCTTTGCTCTGCCAGACGTTCATAACATCTGGTGTTGCTCCAGCAGCAGGCCTGGCACCCAGCGGTGCTTCCAGGACATAATTCTTCTGTGCAGCAATGAGGATAATCCTCAAGTTACGGACCTAGTCCGTGTAATTGCTACCATCAACTTTCAACTTTGCTTTCTCAAGGAACGCATTAAAATTCAACGGAACAACAGCACGGGCCATCTATCTACAAGCAAGATACTATCAGGTACTAAGTTCATGATAAAATTTAAGTTCAATTAATCATATCACTAAAGAACTCCCACTTAGATAGACATCCCTCTAATCCTCTAAGTGATCACGTGATCCAAATCAACTAAACCATGTCCGATCATCACGTGAGATGGAGTAGTTTCATTGGTGAACATCACTATGTTGATCATATCTACTATATCATTCACGCTCGACCTTTCGGTCTTCGTGTTCCGAGGCCATATCTGTATATGCTTGGCTTGTCAAGTATAACCTGAGTATTCCGCGTGTGCAACTGTTTTGCACCCGTTGTATTTGAACGTAGAGCCTATCACACCCGATCATCACGTGGTGTCTCAGCACGAAGAACTTTCGCAACGGTGCATACTCAGGGAGAACACTTCTTGATAATTAGTGAGCGATCATCTTAAAATGCTGTCGTCAATCAAAGCAAGATAAGATGCATAAAAGATAAACATCACATGCAATCAATATAAGTGATATGATATGGCCATCATCATCTTGTGCTTGTGATCTCCATCTTCGAAGCACCATCATGATCACCATTGTCACCAGCGTGACACCTTGATCACCATCGTAGCATCGTTGTCGTCTTGCCAATCTTATGCTTCCACGACTATCGCTACCGCTTAGTGATAAAGTAAAGCATTACAATGCAATTGCATTGCATACAATAAAGCGACAACCATATGGCTCCTGCCAGTTGCCGATAACTCGGTTACAAAACATGATCATCTCATACAATAAAATTTAGCATCATGTCTTGACCATATCACATCACAACATGCCCTGCAAAAACAAGTTAGACGTCTTCTACTTTGTTGTTGCAAGTTTTACGTGGCTGCTACGGGCTTAAGCAAGAACCAATCTTACATACGCATCAAAACCACAACGATAGTTTGTCAAGTTGGTGTTGTTTTAACCTTCGCAAGGACCGGGCGTAGCCACACTCGGTTCAACTAAAGTTGGAGAAACTAACACCCGCCAGCCACCTGTGTGCAAAGCACGTCGGTAGAACCAGTCTCGCGTAAGCGTACGCGTAATGTCGGTCCGGGCCGCTTCATCCAACAATACCGCCGAACCAAAGTATGGCATGCTGGTAAGCAGTATGACTTATATCGCCCACAACTCACTTGTGTTCTACTCGTGCATATAACATCAACACATAAAACCAGGCTCAAATGCCACTGTTGGGGAACGTAGTAATTTCAAAAAAATTCCTACGCACATGCAAGATCATGGTGATGCATAGCAATGAGAGGGGAGAGTGTTGTCTACGTACCCTTGTAGACCGACAGTGGAAGCGTTATGACAACGCGGTTGATGTAGTCGTACGTCTTCATGGCCCAATCGATCAAGCACTGAAACTACGGCACCTCCGAGTTTTAGCACACGTTCAACTCGATGACAATCCCCGGACTCCGATCCAGCAAAGTGTCGGGGTAGAGTTCCGTCAGCACGACGGCATGGTGACAATCTTGATGTTCTATTGTAGCAGGGCTTCGCCTAAGCACCGCTACAATATTATCAAGGAGTATGGTGGAAGGGGGCACCGCACACGGCTAAGAAAACGATCATGTGGATCAACTTGTGTGTCTAGGGGTGCCCCCTGCCCCCGTTTATAAAGGAGCAAGGGGAGGAGGCCGGCCGGCCCTAGGGCGTGCCAAGGAGGAGGAGTCCTCCTCCTAGTAGGAGTAGGACTCCCCTCTTTCCTACTCCTACTAGGAGGGGGAAAGGAAGGGGGAGAGGGAGAAGGAAAGGGGGGCGCCGCTCCCCCTCTCCTAGTCCAATTAGGACCAAAGGGGGAGGGGGCGCGCGGCCCACCCTGGCCGCCCCTCTCTCTCTCCACTAGGGCCCATTAGGCCCATTACTTCGCCCGGGGGGTTCCGGTAACCCTCCGGCACTCCGGTTTTCTCCGAAATCACCCGGAACACTTCCGGTGTCCGAATATAGCCGTCCAATATATCAATCTTTATGTCTCGACCATTTCGAGACTCCTCGTCATGTCCGTGATCACATCCGGGACTCCGAACTAACTTCGGTACATCAAAACTCATAAACTCATAATATAACTGTCATCGAAACCTTAAGCGTGCGGACCCTATGGGTTCGAGCACAATGTAGACATGACCGAGACACGTCTCCGATCAATAACCAATAGCGGAACCTGGATGCTCATATTGGCTCCCACATATTCTACGAAGATCTTTATCAGTCAGACCGCATAACAACATACGTTGTTCCCTTTGTCATCGGTATGTTACTTGCCCGAGATTCGATCGTCGGTATCTCAATACCTAGTTCAATCTCGTTACCGACAAGTCTCTTTACTCATTTCGTAATATATCATCTTGCAACTAACTTATTAGTTGCAATGCTTGCAAGGCTTATGTGATGTGCATTACCGAGAGGGCCCAGAGATACCTCTCCGACAATCGGAGTGACAAATCCTAATCTCGAAATATGCCAACCCAACATTTACCTTTGGAGACACCTGTAGAGCTCCTTTATAATCACCCAGTTACGTTGTGATGTTTGGTAGCACACAAAGTGTTCCTCCGGCAAACGGGAGTTGCATAATCTCATAGTCATAGGAACATGTATAAGTCATGAAGAAAGCAATAGCAACATACTAAACGATTGGGTGCTAAGCTAATGGAATGGGTCATCTCAATCACATCATTCTCTTAATAATGTGATCCCGTTAATCAAATGACAACACATGTCTATGGTTAGGAAACATAACCATCTTTGATTAACGAGCTAGTCAAGTAGAGGCATACTAGTGACGTTTAGTTTGTCTATGTATTCACACAAGTATTATGTTTCCGGATAATACAATTCTAGCATGAATAATAAACATTTATCACGGTAGAAGGAAATAAAATAATAACATTATTCTTGCCTCTAGGGCATATTTCCTTCACAATCTACCACGATGTCTTGAAGAAAAACAAGAACTTGTTTGTGAAGGTCAAGTCTATCGATCTCACACACATGGAAAAGGACCTGCCATACTTTGGGAATGCTCTGCAGAGGTGTGAGGAGTTGGACATCAAGAGGATCATCACCTTCAACAAAGACTTTGATGCCAAGCTCGTGGCCCAGTTCTTTGCCACCGTTCACTTTGGGCATGATCCGGCCCGTACTCTGTCTTGGAAAGATTTCATGGTCAGCTTGACGTACAATGATGAGGGTGCCTAGACCCCACTTGGGTTTCGCCCTCATAAGGAGATTGCTGCTACTAACAAGGAAAAGCTTTGACCCTATTCTACCAGGAAGGTGCCTGCCGGTGTCAAAACCGGCGGATCTCGGGTAGGGGGTCCCGAACTGTGCGTCTAAGGCGGATGGTAACAGGAGGCAGGGAACATGATATTTTACCCAGGTTCGGGCCCTCTTGATGGAGGTAAAACCCTACGTCCTGCTTGATTTATTCTTGATGATATGAGTATTACAAGAGTTGATCTACCACGAGATCGGAGAGGCTAAACCCTAGAAGCTAGCCTATGGTATGATTGTATGTTGTCCTACGGACTAAAACCCTCTGGTTTATATAGACATCAGAGGGGGCTAGGGTTACACAAGGTCCGTTACAAAGGAGGAGATATCCATATCCGTACTGCCTAGCTTGCCTTCCACGCCAAGTAGAGTTCCATCCGGACAGGAGACGAAGTCTTCAATCTTGTATCTTCATAGTCCAACTGTCCGGCCAAAGGATATAATCCGGCTGTCCGGATACCCCCTAATCTAGGACTCCCTCAGTAGCCCCCGAACGAGGCTTCAATGACGATGAGTCCGGCACGCAGTGTTGTCTTCGGCATTACAAGGCGGGTTCTTCTCCAATTTTCGAGTGTTCGTAAGCAGTGTCCGGCCTCATAAATGTTAAACCTCTTGGCTTCTGTGCCCAATAAGGGCTATCTCCCAAGCATCGAATGAATATGAGGCGCCAGGGCATTTTTACATTCGCCCCCCTAGCCAGATAAATAAATTGTCTATTAAAGGGATGGGGATTCTTAGATCCGATCCATACCATCCTCCCACCAGCGAGAATCCATCAGAGCGCGTTTCGGAAAGATCCATTCCAGCATGGCCGACCTCCAGAGCTCCTCCTCCCTCCCCCGTAGCCCTAAGCCCGGTGATTGGGAGAGGTACTCAGTCCCACACAGTCGATTAGTTGAACTGCAGACCAAGGGATTTCTCGCTCCGGCGTATATGGTGCCCGTTCGAGCCGGGCTTGCCACCTACAATGGCGGGGAGCAAGCAAAGAGCTTTCCCTGTCCCTCTATGGGGGAGCGGGTCCGCCTTGTTCCTTATTTATTAAGGGGACTCAGATTTCCAATTCATCCATTCCTCCACGGGCTCCTGGAGTTCTACGGCCTCCATTTACACAATTTCACCCCTGCCTCCATTCTACATATCGCCGGCTATGTTGCTCTCTGCGAGTTGTTCCTGGGATGCGAGGCTCACTTCAAGCTGTGGAAAATGCTATTTTGCCTCATCCCTCGCACACAGAGGGGGTCACTTTATCAAGTGGGTGGAGCCGAAATATGGCGCATCGCCGGTACTGGATACCTGTCCGGTACCCCGAAGAAGTCGTCCGAAGACTAGCCTTCAAAATGGTTTTATATGGAGGACGTTCCCCTTCCGGACCCTGTTCGGCGGGGTCTTCCTGAGTTCAGCAATGCTCCTCTGAAGAAACGCCGAAGTTGGCGCCCACGGAGCCCCCAGGTGGAAGACAATGGAGAAGTCCTCTATCTGATGAACCGGATTAAAGCACTGGCTCAATCAGGATTGACAGTAATCGAAGTTATGTCGATTTGCATAATGCAGGGAGTGCAACCACTTCAATATCGTGGGCACCCCTTGTGGTGTTTTGACGGGGCGGATGATGCCACCCGCTACAAGCGTAAGGGTCCGGACAATGCTGCCGCTTTAGCAAAAAATTTGTCCGAATTGTTCAAGGGAGAGGAAGAGGAGTTCATCCGCATCAAGCCACGGGATGGATTCTCCATGTACAATCCTCCAAGTTGGGTAAGTTATATTTCCTTACTCCCATTTTTCCCACATTCTTTGTCGTAAGTATTCACCTTGCCACTTTGCGGCAGGAACTGCGAAAAGCCATAAAGGAGGTCAGCATCCCTTCTCCACAACCAGAGGACCCTGACCGGGCCCTCGACTCCGGACTTGAAGAAGATCCGGTTATATTCGTGGAGCTGATAGACCGGCAGTTCTATCAGTTAAGCTGCGATGATGCCATGGTGGCCATTACGGCCGACTATCCCGGACTGCTTCCTGCATCGCACATAAGAAAAACCAAAAATCCCAACTCCAAAAACTAGGATCCCCTTTTAGACACTTCACCTACCATATACATATGGCATTTTTACAGGGAAGGCATTCGGTACGCCTTGCCGAACCCGTAGCAACTCGCCAACAAGAGGCACCGAGGCCGGGTAGGCCAAAAAGGAAGGCGGTCAGGACGGAGACGCCGATGCAAAGGTATAACAAAAACCCCGCTCCGTGGTTGTCGTCTTTCTCGAAATGTAATGATGCCCATGTTTCTTTAACAGAAAAAATGCTCGCCGGAATATGTCCGGCGATGTTGCTAATCACGCTTCCACCAGTCGGGCGCCAGGACCGGACATAGAGGCAGAAGCCGATATGGGGCGGACACCGGATAGTCCCCCTACAGAGGATGCAGATAGATTATCCGCTACAAACTCAGAAGTGGGAAGCGCCATGAATCATAGGCGCCGTCGGGCCGTACTCCGTGACGCTTGTTTCTCACCAGAGGCATTTGATGCCTTCAATTCTGGAGAGGCGTACCTCTGTGCTGCTCAAGATGGTCTAGCTAGAGCCACGGATCAGTATGTAAAGGATGTACGAGTAAGTAAATCTGACGATTTATATGTATCAGTAGCCCCTGAGGCATGAAACAGTTAGCAGAACTGATTTAAGGATCATCTTTATTCTGCAGGTTCTTACAGAGAAGAATACTAGGCTGTCACAGGAGCTGGAGGAATGCAAGACCCAACTGCAGGCCGCTGTTGCCGCATTGCAGGAACCGAAAAACTCTCCCTCTGGTAACATTTACTTTAAAGAATGATGGTTACCATATAGTGTGCGGCGTGGCTACAGATCTAACAATAGATGTTGCAGATGAATCCGGAGAAAATCCGGAGGACCAGCATGTCGTGCGACAGCTAGAGGCTGGCAAACGCGTGCTGACTGAGGTTAGGCAGGAGAAAAACAATCTCCAAGACACCAACATCAAGCTGAGCGTGGAACTAAAAGACGTTCGAGCCCAGCTTGCAGACTCCGAGAAGGAGAATAAGCGGCTTCGGCGCGGCATTTTCAGTAAGTGCTTGAACGAATCCTTTTGAAGGAGTTCGGCGAAGAAGCCGACTAATAGCGTTATGTCTATAGTATGCTGACGGGTCGTCCCGCGGAGGAAATGCCCGGGTCTGCGGGTGATCTTCTATCTGAGCTCTCACATCTGCACGAACAAGTTCGGCAGGTGATGCAAGGTGTTGCCCAGGCCTTGTGGCCATCCGTCTCCCTGCCAGAAGGCGTTGCAGAGCTTACGGAGAGGCTCAAGGGAGCACGGCGGCGCTTCCGATTATGGAAGATATCGGCCTGCCAACAAGGTGCCAGAGAAGCCTTGGCCATGGTGAAGACGCGGTATACCAAGGCTGACCCAAATCACATGGCCGAGGTCGGACCTGTGGGGCCTGACGAAAAAGAGATCCTCGTTAGCTTAGTTTATGGGCAAGTAGAATTAGCCGCAAAGTATTCCCAACAGGATTGTAGGCTAGACCGCCTGTTGGATGGTATAGAAGAGGAATTTAGTCAGTCTGCATGACTATGTGATTAAAGTGACATGTATAATGCCTTCTAGCCGGATTGTAGATCATTTGTCATGGCGGACCTTTTTGCTTCAACCTCAGGACCCGATAGTCCGGAGTGTATCCGAATACCCGCTCAGTTATATAAGAACCGTGGTATGCGTGGCGACCAGGCGTAGGGGTCATTAGTGCTTGAACAGACAAGTGCCCAACTAGTTATGTTATATTACATGGGTAGTAAGAAACATCTTCCAGGGAGAATAGTTCCGTTAAGGGTTCCTTTCCCTGGGTAAGCATGCCCTAAAGTGCATGTCCGGACTGCGATAGGAAACACAGGAAAAACATCTGGGGGCAGATATGGAAAATAAATAAAAATCATCTTTTGTTCACCGACCGAATATTCCCTTAAGAACACTAGCTTTCAGCTTCACCCAGTCTGAGGTACACATCCGGCTGACCCGGCAGTAACAATCGCAGAGGGGCTCCCCTTATGCCCTAGCCGAGTTAACGGGAACGTAGGGCATAAATACAAGAGCCAGGTAACCCAGCTTGGCCAAAACTTAAGTCATATCGATGCATATAATGTCGAAAAAAGGTACATGTGGAAGCATAACACATGTGCGGGGCATGAGGCTCAAATAAATAAATAAGCTTCTGTGAAAGAAGCCCCCAGGTATAATAAGCGCGGCTAGCGCATCTATAATGTGCAAGCGAGGCACAAGTTGGCCTTTGAAGGCCTAAAGAAGGAATAAAAGAAAGAGAGAAAGAAAGAAAAACAAGGCAGATAATGTATATGCAAAAAATGGACAGAGGAAGGAGACGAACATAGAGTCCAGCGTTAAGCGTAGAATCTTCGGAGCTTGGCCGTGTTCCATGGGTTTGGCTCAAGTCGATTAGTCGATGCATCCCGCAGTCGGTATGCTCCACCGGTCAGCACTTGGTCAATAATGAAGGGACCTTCCCATTTGTGCTCGAGCTTGTTCTTTTTCTTATCTGGCAGGCGTAGAACTAGTTTGCCAACGTTATAAGTTTTGGCCCGTACTTCTCTGCTTTGGTATCTGCGAGCCTGTTGCTGATAAAATGCGGAACGGCCTTTTGCTACGTCGCGCTCCTCCTCCAGGATGTCCAGACTGTCCTGCCGATCGAGCTCGGCTTCTCTTTCTTCGTACACGCGCACTCGAGGTGAGTCATGAATTATGTCACAGGGCAAGACTGCCTCTGTGCCGTATGATATGTCTCCAACGTATATATAATTTTTGCTTGCTCCATGCTAGATTATCTACTATTTTGGACTATATTGGGCTTTATTTTCCACTTTTATATTATTTTTGGGACTAACCTATTAACCGGAGGCCTAGCCCAGAATTGTTGTTTT
Source organism: Triticum dicoccoides (assembly GCF_002162155.2). Classification (NCBI taxonomy): domain Eukaryota; kingdom Viridiplantae; phylum Streptophyta; class Magnoliopsida; order Poales; family Poaceae; genus Triticum; species Triticum dicoccoides. Next base: position 76,924,983 of record NC_041386.1, on the reverse strand, counting down.
TTGCCTATTTTAGTGTTTCGAAGAAACGGAATATCAAATGGAGTCCAAACAGAATAAAATCTTCGGGAACGTGATTTTCTCACCGAACGTGATCCAGGAGACTTGGACCCTGCTCCAAGGAACAAAAGAGGCGGTCACGAGGGTGGGGGGCGCCCCCCCTAGGGCGCGCCCCCTACCTCGTGGGCCCCTCGTTGCTCCTCCGGCATACTTCTTCCTCCTATATATACACACGTACCCCCAAACGATCAGAACAGGAGCCAAAAACCTAATTCCACCGCCGCAACTTTCTGTATGCACGAGATCCCATCTTGGGGCCTATTCCGGAGCTCCGCCGGAAGAGGGCCATCATCACGGAGGGCTTCTACATCATCCTAGCCCCTCCGATGAACTGTGAGTAGTTTACCTCAGACCTTCGGGTCCATAGTTAGTAGCTAGATGGCTTCTTCTCTCTCTTTGAATCTCAATACAAAGTTCTCCCCCTCTCTTGTGGAGATCTATTCGATGTAATCTTCTTTTTGCGGTGTGTTTGTTGAGATCGATGATTTGTGGGTTTATGATCAAGTCTATCTATGAATAATATTTGAATCTTCTCTGAATTTTTTTATGTATGATTGGTTATCTTCGCAAGTCTCTTCAAATTATCCGTTTGGTTTGGCCAACTAGATTGGTAGTTCTTGCCATGGGAGAAGTGCTTAGCTTTGGGTTCGATCTTGCGGTGTCCTTACCTAGTGACAGAAGGGGCAGCAAGGCACGTATTGCATCATTGCCATCGAGGATAACAAGATGGGGTTTATTTCATATTGCATGAATTTATCTCTCTACATCATGTCATCTTGCTTAAGGCGTTACTCTGTTTTTAACTTAATACTCTAGATGCATGCTGGATAGCGGTCGATGAGTGGAGTAATAGTAGTAGATGCAGAATCGTTTTGATCTACTTGTCACGGACGTGATGCCTATATACATGATAATGCCTAGATATTCTCATAACTATGCCCAATTCTGTCAATTGCTCAACAATAATTTGTTCACCCACCGTAGAATACTTATGCTCTTGAGAGAAGCCACTAGTGAAACCTATGGCCCCCGGGTCTATTCTCATCATATCAATCTCCATCACTTTAATCTTGCTTTGTTTTTACTTTGCTTTTACTTTTTACTTTGCATCTTTATACCAAAAATACCAAAAATATTATATCTATCAGATCTCACTCTCGTAAGTGACCATGAAGGGATTGACAACCCCTAATTGCGTTGGTTGCGAGTAGCTATCGCTTTGTGCAGGTACGAGGGACTGGAGCGTGGGCTCCTACTGGATTGATACCTTGGTTCTAAAAAACTAAGGGAAATACTTACGCTACTCTGCTACATCATCCCTTCCTCTTCGGGGAAAACCAACGCAAGCTCAAGACGTAGCAAGAAGGATTTCTGGCGCCATTGCCAAGGAGTCTATGCTAAAAGTCAACATACCAAGTACCCATCACAATCCCTATCTCTCGCATTACATTATTTGCCATTTGCCTCTCGTTTTCCTCTCCCCCCAATTCACCCTTTCCGTTTTATTCGCCCTCTCTCTCCCTATCCTCCTTCTCTATTTGCCTCTTTTTTACCGTTTGCTTTTGTTTGCTCGTGTGTTAGATTGCTTGCTTGTCGCGATGGCTCAAGATACTACTAAATTGTGTGACTTCACCAATACCAACAATAATGATTTCCTTAGCACTCCGATTGCTCCTCTTACCGATGTTGAATCTTGTGAAATTAATACTGCTTTGTTGAATCTTGTTATGAAAGATCAATTCGCCGGCCTTCCTAGTGAAGATGCCGCTACTCATCTGAATAGCTTCATTGATTTATGTGATATGCAAAAGAAAAAAGATGTCAATAATAATGTCGTTAAATTGAAGCTATTTCCTTTTTCGCTTAGGGATCGTGCTAAAGCTTGGTTTTCGTCTTTGCCTAAGAATAGTATTGATTCATGGAACAAGTGCAAAGATGCTTTTATCTCTAAGTATTTTCCTCCCGATAAAATCATCTCTCTTAGAAACGATATTATGAACTTTAAACAACTTGATCATGAACATGTTGCACAAGCTTTGGAGAGAATGAAATTAATGATACGTAATTGCCCTACTCATGGTTTGATTTGTGCATGAATATACAAATTTTTTATGCCGGATTGAGTTTTGCTTCTAGAAATCTTTTAGATTCGGCCGCAGGAGGCACTTTTATGTAAATCACTTTAGGAGTTGCTACTAAACTCCTAGATAATATTATCGTTAATTATTCTCAATGGCATACTGAAAGATCTTCTAATAAAAAAGTGCATGCAATAGAAGAAATTAATGTGTTGAGTGGAAAGATGGATGAACTTATGAAATTATTTGCTACTAAGAGTGTTTCTTCTGATCCTAATGATATGCCTTTGTCTACTTTGATTGAGAATAACAATGAATCTATGGATGTGGATATTGTTGGTAGGAATAATTTTGGTAACAACGCTTATAGAGGGAATTTTAATCCTAGGCCATATCCTAATAATCCTTCTAATAATTATGGTAATTCCTACAACAACTCTTATGGAAATTATAATAAGATGCCCTCTGAATTTGAGAATAGTGTTAAAGAGTTTATGAATTCACAAAAGAATTTTAATGCTTTGCTTGAGGAGAAATTGCTTAAAGTTGATGATTTGGCTAGAAACGTTGATAGAATTTCTCTTGAGGTTGATTCTTTAAAGCTTAGATCTATTCCTCCTAAGCATGATATCAATGAGTCTCTCAAAGCCATGAGAATTTCCATTGATGAGTGCAAGGAAAGAACCGATAGGATGCGTGCTTCCAAAGATGCCTTTATTAAAGCGTGTTCTTCCAACACCTATGAAAATCAAGATGAAGATCTAAGACTTATTGATGTGTCCCCTATTAAATCTTTGTTTTGCAATATGAATCTTGATGAAACTGAATATGATCTTCCTCTACCTAGAAGGCATTCTAAAAATTCGGAGTATTTAGATCTTAATGATGAAATTGATGAAAGTGGGATTGAAAGAAATAAAAATCTAGATGTTGCTAAACCCACTATATTGGATTTAAAGGAATTTAATTATGAAAGTTGCTCTTTAATTGATTGTATTTCCTTGTTGCAATCCGTGCTAAATTCTCCACATGCTTATAGTCAAAATAAAGCCTTCACCGAACATATTGTTGATGCCTTTATGCAATCTTATGAAGAAAAACTTGAGTTGAAAGTTTCTATCCCTAGAAAACTCTATGATGAGTGGGAACCAACTATTAAAATTAAAATTAAAGATCATGATTTTTATGCTTTGTGTGATTTGGGTGCTAGTGTCTCTACTATTCCCAAGACTTTGTGTGATTTACTAGATTTCCGTAATTTTGATGATTGCTCTCTAAACTTGCATCTTGCGGATTCCACTATTAAGAAACCTATGGGAAGGATTAATGATGTTCTTATTGTTGCAAATAGGAATTACGTGCCCACAGATTTCATTGTTCTTGATATAGATTGCAATCCTTCTTGTCCTATTATTCTTGGTAGACCTTTCCTTAGAACGGTTGGTGCGATTATTGATATGAAGGAAGGGAATATTAGATTTAAATTTCCATTAAAAAAGGGCATGGAACACTTTCCAAGAAAGAAAATAAAATTACCATATGAAACTATCATGAGAGCCACTTATGGATCGCCTACCAAAGATGGCAATACCTAGATCTATCCTCGCTTTTGTGCCTAGCTAGGGGCGTTAAACGATAGCGCTTGTTGGGAGGCAGCCCAATTTTATTTTTATTCCTTGACTTTTGCTCCTGTTTAATAATAAATAAATTATTTAGCCTCTGTTTTGGTTGTGTTTTTGTGTTTAATTAGTGTTTGTGCCAAGTAGAACGGTTGGGAAGACTTGGGGAAAGTCTTGTTGAACTTGCTGTAAAAACAGAAACTTTAGCGCTCACGAGAGCTGCTGTCATTTTTATTTGAAGAGTGATATTTAGTTAGTTCTTTTTGCAGATGATTAATAGATAATTTCCTCACGTCCGTCAATTTATTTTAGAATTTTTGGGGTTCCAGATCTTGCGCTAGCTACAGATTACTACAGACTGTTCTGTTTTTGACAGATTCTGTTTTCCGTGTGTTGTTTGCTTATTTTGATGAATCTATGGCTAGTAAAATGGTTTATAATCCATAGAGAAGTTGGAATACAGTAGGTTTAACACCAATATAAATAAAGAATGAGTTCATTACAGTACCTTGAAGTGGTCTTTTGTTTTCTTTCGCTAACGGAGCTCACGAGTTTTCTATTTTGAGTTTTGTGTTGTGAAGTTTTCAAGTTTTGGGTGAATTATTTTGATGGATCATGGAACAAGGAGTGGAAAGAGCCTAAGCTTGGGGATTCCCATGTCACCTCCAAGATAATCCAAGGACACCAAGAAGTCAAAGCTTGGGGATGCCCCGGAAGGCATCCCCTCTTTCGTCCACTTCCATCGGTAATTTACTTGGAGCTATATTTTTATTCACCAACATGATACGTGTTGTGCTTGGAGCGTCTTGTATTATTTGTGTCTTTGTGTCTTAGTATGCCACAATCATCCTTGCTGTACACACCTTTTGAGAGAGCCATACATGAATTAAAAATTGATAGAATACTCTATGTGCTTCACTTATATCTTTTGAGATAAGTAGTTTTGCTCTATGTGCTTCACTTATATCTTTTGAGCTAGATAATTTTTCTCTATGTGCTTCACTTATATATTTTGAGCGTTATAATTTTGCTCTATGTGCTTCACTTAGATCTTTTAGAGCACGGTTGTGGATTCGTTTTAAAGAAACTATTGATCTCTCATGCTTCACTTAAATTATTTTGAGAGTCTCTTAATAGCATGGTAATTTTCTTAAGAATAATATGCTTGGTATTCAAGATTTGTGAAACTTTCTTCTGAGTGTGTTGAATACTAAGAAAAGATTGAAGCATGATAATTGTTTTGAGATATGGAGGTGATAATATTAAAGTCATGCTAGTTGAGTAGTTGTGAATTTAAAGAATACGTGTGTTAAAGTTTGTGATTCCCATAGCATGCACGTATGGTGAACCATTATGTGATGAAGTCGGAGCATGATTTATTTATTGATTGTCTTCCTTATGAGTGGCGGTCGGGGACGAGCGATGGTCTTTTCCTACCACTCTACCCCCCTAGGAGCATGCGCGTGATACTTTGCTTTGATAACTTCTAGATTTTTGCAATAAATATATGAGTTCTTTATGACTAATGTTGAGTCCATGGATTATACGAACTCTCACCCTTCCACCTTTGCTAGCCTCTCTAATACCGCGCACCTTTCGCCGGTATCATACACCTACCATATACCTTCCTCAAAACAGCCACCATACCTACCTATTATGGCATTTCCATAGCCATTCCGAGATATATTGCCATGCAACTTTCCACCATCTAGTTCATCATGACACACTCCATCATTGTCATATTGCATATCCCGGTACACCGCCGGATGCATTCATATAGAGTCATATTTTGTTCTAAGTATCGAGTTGTAATTGTTTAGTTATAAGAAAAATAAAAGTGTGATGATCATCATTATTAGAGTATTGTCCCAGTGAGGAAAGAATGATGGAGACTATGATTCCCCCATAAGTCGAGATGAGACTCTGGAAAAAAAATAAAATTAAAAAAAGAGGCCAAAGAAGCCCAAATAAAAAGAGGCCATAAAAAAGAGAAAAGGCCCAAATATAAAAAAATATGAGAGAAAAAGAGAGAAGGGACAATGTTACTATCCTTTTACCACACTTGTGCTTCAAAATAGCACCATGATCTTCATAGTAGAGAGTCTCTCATGTTATCACTTTCATATACTAGCGGGAATTTTTCATTATAGAACTTGGCTTGTATATTCCAATGATGGGCTTCCTCAAAATTTCCCTAGGTCTTCATGAGCAAGCAAGTTGGATGCACACCCACTTAGTTTCTTTTTGAGCTTTCATATACTTATAGCTCTAGTGCATTCGTTGCATGGCAATCCCTACTCACTCACATTGATAACTATTGATGGGCATCTCCATAGCTCGTTGATACGCCTAGTTGATGTGAGACCATCTTCTCCTTTTTGTCTTCTCCACAACCACCATTCTATTCCACCTATAGTGCTATATCCATGGCTCACGCTCATGTATTGCGTGAAGATTGAAAAAGTTTTGAAAAAGTTAGAGTATGAAACAATTGCATGGCTTGTCATCGGGGTTGTGCATGATTTAAATACTTTGTGTGGTGAAGATGGAGTATAGCCAGACTATATGATTTTGTAGGGATAACTTTCTTTGGCCATGTTATTTTGAGAAGACATAATTGCTTTATTAGTATGCTTGAAGTATTATTATTTTTATGTCAATATAAACTTTTTTCTTGAATCTTTCTAATCTGAATATTCATACCACAATTAAGAAGATTTGCATTGAAATTATGCCAAGTAGCACTCTGCATCAAAAATTCTCTTTTTATCATTTACCTACTCGAGGACGAGCAGGAATTAAGCTTGGGGATGCCTGATACGTCTCCAACGTATCTATAATTTTTTATTGCTCCATGCTAGATTATCTACTGTTTTGGACTATATTGGGCTTTATTTTCCACTTTTATATTATTTTTGGGACTAACCTATTAACTGGAGGCCCAGCCCAGAATTGTTGTTTTTTTGCCTATTTCAGTGTTTCGAAGAAATGGAATATCAAACGGAGTCCAAACGGAATAAAATCTTCGGGAACGTGATTTTCTCACCGAACGTGATCCAGGAGACTTGGACCCTGCTCCAAGGAACAAAAGAGGCGGTCACAAGGGTGGGGGCGCCCCCTAGGGTGCGCCCCCTACCTCGTGGGCCCCTCGTTGCTCCTCCGGTGTACTTCTTCCTCCTATATATACACACGTACCCCCAAACGATCAGAACAGGAGCCAAAAACCTAATTCCACCACCGCAACTTTCTATATCCACGAGATCCCATCTTGGGGCCTGTTCCGGAGCTCCGCTGGAAGAGGGCCGTCATCGCGGAGGGCTTCTACATCATCCTAGCCCCTCCGATGAAGTGTGAGTAGTTTACCTCAGACCTTCGGGTCCATAGTTAGTAGCTAGATGGCTTCTTCTCTCTCTTTGAATCTCAATACAAAGTTCTCCCCCTCTCTTGTGGAGATCTATTTGATGTAATAATCTTTTTGCGGTGTGTTTGTTGAGACTGATGAATTGTGGGTTTATGATCAAGTCTATCTATGAATAATATTTGAATCTTCTCTGAATTTTTTAATGTATGATTGGTTATCTTTGCAAGTCTCTTCGAATTATCCGTTTGGTTTGGCCAACTAGATTGGTAGTTCTTGCCATGGGAGAAGTGCTTAGCTTTGGGTTCGATCTTGCGGTGTCCTTACCCAGTGACAGAAGGGGCAGCAAGGCACGTATTGCATTGTTGCCATCGAGGATAACAATATGGGGTTTATTTCATATTGCATGAATTTATCTCTCTACATCATGTCATCTTGCTTAAGGCGTTACTCTGTTTTTAACTTAATACTCTAGATGCATGCTGGATAGCGGTCGATGAGTGGAGTAATAGTAGTAGATGCAGAATCGTTTCGATCTACTTGTCACGGACGTGATGCCTATATACATGATCATGCCTAGATATTCTCATAACTATGCTCAATTCTGTCAATTGCTCAACAGTAATTTGTTCACCCACCATAGAATACTTATGCTCTTGAGAGAAGCCACTAGTGAAACCTATGGCCCCGGGGTCTATTCTCATCATATCAATCTCCATCACTTTAATCTTGCTTTGTTTTTACTTTGCTTTTACTTTTTACTTTGCATCTTTATACCAAAAATACCAAAAATATTATATCTATCAGATCTCACTCTCGTAAGTGATCGTGAAGGGATTGACAACCCCTAATCGCGTTGGTTGCGAGTAGCTATCGCTTTGTGCAGGTACGAGGGACTTGAGCGTGGGCTCCTACTGGATTGATACCTTGGTTCTCAAAAATTGAGGGAAATACTTACGCTACTCTACTGCATCATCCCTTCCTCTTCGGGGAAAACCAACGCAAGCTCAAGACATAGCACCGTACACCATAAAGAAGGGTGTATATCCGGTACTACGATTCGGCATGGTCCGCAGCCCCCAGAGTACGGAGTCGAGCTCCTCTACCTAGTGTGTGTTAGACTCCATTAAGGAACGCACTAATCTGGGTTTAATGCCGCTCATTATAAGACCGTTTGCTCGCTCAACTTGGCCATTGGTTTGTGGGTGATAGACTGAAGCATAATCGAGCTTCATGCCCATTTTGCTGCACCAGAGTTTTACCTCATCGGCAGTGAAGTTCGTGCTGTTGTCAGTGATGATGCTATGGGGGACGCCATAACGGTGTACGACCCCGGATATGAAGTCTATCACCGGTCCGGATTCGGCTGTTTTAACAGGTTTGGCCTCTATCCATTTGGTGAATTTATCCACCATGACCAGTAAGTATTTTTTTATTGTGGGTTCCCCCTTTAAGGGGTCCAACCATGTCAAGCCCCCAGACCGCGAAGGGCCACGTAACGGGGATTTTTTGGAGGGCGGTGGGTGGCATGTGGCTTTGATTTGCAAAGAGCTGGCAACCGGCGCAACGTTGGACCAAGTCCTGTGCATCTGCCCGGGCCGTTGGCCAATAGATTCCTGTACGGAAGGCCTTGCTTACAAGAGCCCGGGCTGCGGCGTGGTGACCGCCGAGTCCGGCGTGAATTTCTGCCAAAAGGTGCCGCCCTTCCTCTTCAGAGATGCACCTTTGAAGGACTCCGGTAGTGCTTTTTTTATACAATTCTCCCTCATGGGCCTTGTAGGCCTTAGATCGCCCCACTATGTAGCATGCCTCATTTTGGTCCTCCGGAAGTTCCTGCCTAGTTAGGTAGGCCAGGAATGGTTCTGTCCATGGGGCTATGATGGCCATTATTACGTGGGTTGAAGGTGTTATTTCGGTGGCGGAGCCTCCGATTGTGTTAGAGTGTTCGATATCGGGTATTTTGGCCGGATCCAGACTATTGTTACTGGTGTCCCCTTCCCATACTACGGATGGCTTGAGCAGCCTCTCCAAAAATATGTTGGGGGGGGGGACCGCATCGCGTTTTTCACCGATGCGGGCGAGGATATCCGCCGCCTGATTGTTTTCCCGAGCCACATGGTGAAATTCGAGCCCCTCGAACCGAGCTGACATTTTTAGGACGGCGTTTTGGTAGGCCGCCATTTTCGGATCCTTGGCATCAAAGTCTCCATTTATTTGTGATATTGCGAGGTTTGAATCCCCATGCACCTCCAGGCATTGAATGCCCATGGAGACGACCATCTGAAGACCATGCAACAGAGCTTCGTATTCGGCTGCGTTGTTGGAGTCTGTATACAATATTTGCAGTATGTATTGAACAGTATCTCCAGTTGGGGACGTCAGGATGATGCCAGCCCCTAGAGCAGCCAGCATTTTAGAACCGTCGAAGTGCATGATCCAATTGGATTATGCGCCGTACTCTTTAGGGAGTTCGGCCTCCATCCATTCGGCGACAAAGTCGGCCAATACTTGCGACTTAATGGCTCGTCGAGGTTTGTATGTTATGTCAAACAGGAGGAGTTCAATGGCCCATTTGCCAATCCGGCCCATAGCGTCGCGGTTGTTTATAATATCATTAAGTGGCACTTTCGAGGCTACTGTAATCGAACACTCTTGAAAGTAGTGTCGCGGCTTCCGGGATGCCATGAATACCGCATAGGCTATCTTTTGATAATGTGGGTACCGTGATTTGCATGGAGTGAGGACAGTGGATACATATTATACCGGCTTTTGAAGAGGAAATTTATGTCTATCCGCTTCTCGTTCGATGACGAGCACAGCGCTTACAACTTGATGAGTTGTCGCAATGTACAACAGCATTGGTTCGCCGATGTTTGGCGCGGCCAGGATTGGGTTGGTTGCCAAAGTGGCCTTTATTTCTTTCAATCCGGCTGTGGCAGCGTCCGTCCACTCGAAGTGTTCGGTGCGCTGAAGGAGGCGATAAAGGGGTAAAGCCTTTTCTCCTAAGCGGGAGATAAAGCGGCTTAGAGCCGCCACGCATCTAGTTAACTTCTGGATTTGTTTGAGGTCTGTTGGGGTAGCCAACTGTGACAAAGCTCGGATTTTGGCCGGATTAGCCTCAATACCTCTACTGGAGACAACGAAACCCAGGAGTTTTTCGGCTGGTACGCCGAAAACGCATTTTTCCGGATTGAGCTTGATGTCTTATGTTCGGAGGTTGTCGAATGTGAGCCTCAAGTCTTCTATCAAAGAGTCGACGTGTTTGGTTTTGACGACCACATCGTCTACGTATGCCTCTACTGTTTTGCCGATTTGTTTCTCCATACATGTCTGAATCATGCGCTGATATGTTGCGCCAGCGTTTTTGAGCCCAAAAGGCATTGTGTTGAAACAGAAGGGACCGTATGGTGTGATGAATGCCGTTGCAGCTTGGTCGGACTCCGCCATCTTGATTTGGTGGTAACCGGAGTATGCGTTGAGGAAACACAATGACTCGTGTCCTGCGGTAGCATCGATAATTTGATCGATGCGGGGGAGGGGGAAGGGATCCTTTGGGCAAGCTTTATTGAGGTCCTTGAAATCGACACAAAGTTGCTAGGATTTATCCTTCTTTGGTACCATCACCAGGTTTGCTAGCCAGTCCGGGTGTTTTATTTCTCTGATGAATCTGGCCTCCAATAACTTGGCTAGTTCCTCTCCCATGGCCTGTCTCTTAGGTTCGGAGAAACACTGAAGAGCTTGCTTGACTGGCTTGAATCCCTTTAGGATATTGAGGCTATGCACGGCCAGCCTGCGTGGGATTCTTGGCATGTCTGAGGGATGCCAGGCGAATACGTCCCAATTCTCGCACAGGAACTCTCGTAGTGCGGCGTCCACGGCGGGGTTTAACTGTGACCCGATGGAGGCTGTTTTTGTAGGGTCCGTTGGGTGGACTTGGAATTTGACTATTTCATCCGCTGGTTTAAAAGAGGTGGACTTGGATCTCTTATCGAGTATCATGTCGTGCCTGTCCACTGTGGAGCGTAGCGTGGTTAATTCCTCGGCCAAGAGGGCTTCGAATAATGCCTCGAGGGCCAGTGTGGTTGTTTTGTTTTCGGCGTGGAGTGATGTGTCCAGATCACTAGCAAGGGTGATGATTCCGTTGGGCCCGGGCATTTTGAGCTTCATGTACCCATAATGGGGTACGGCTTGGAAGATCGTGAACGCCTCACGTCCTAAAAGGGCGTGGTATCCACTGCTGAACGGGGCCACTTGAAATGTAATTTCTTTGGACCTATAGTTCTCTGGCGTACCGAATACCACATCTAGTGTGATTTTCCCAGCGCATCGTGCCTCCCGACTGGGTATGATTCCCCTGAAGGTTGTGCTACTTTGCTCAATGCGGTTCCAGTCTATTTCCATCTTTTGAAGAGTTTCCTCATAGATGGGGTTTAATCCGCTGCCACTGTCCATGAGTACTTTGGTGAGTCGAAAGTCGTCCACAATTGGACTGAGGACCAGTGCGGCTGGTGCTCGGGCTGTTCGGAATTTAGGTTCGTCACTGGCATTGAAGGTAATAGCCGTGTCACTCCATGGATTTATTGCTACTACGTGGCAGATTTTGGCCATGATGCGGAGTGTTCGCTTGCGCCTATTATTTGACGTGAAGGTCTCAAAGACTGTTAACACCGTATTGTTATCCACGGGATGGTGCTCTGTGTCATTTGGGATAAGAAGATCCTCACCACTTGTGGCCACCTGCCAGAGTATCCAACATGCTCTAAGGCTGTGCGTTGGTATTGTATCCGCTGTACTATGAATTTTGCAGGGTCCGTTAGGCCATCCCTCCAGTACGGTTCCATGCCCTGTAGAGGGTTTTTGTTTCTTTGCAACTAGCTCGGGTGTCTTATGATAGTGCACCCTTTTACTTCGGACTGGGTGTATATTCGCAGCCGGATTATCCCAAAATTTCATTTCGGTTTTCTAGGCGCTTTCCATCGCACAGTACTTTCGTACTATGGACACCAAGTCAGCGAAGCGTGATATGTCACGGCGACTTAAGGCGTTAAGGATTCCCTTGTCCGTGCAATTATTGCAGAAAAGTGAGACTGCATCTTCCTCGCGACAGTCCTTAACCTTGTTCATCACAAGGAGGAATCTGGCCCAATAATGATGTACTGTTTCATGGGGCTCTTGCCTGATGTGGGAAAGATCGTTTATGTCTGGGTGCATGGGTGGATTTGAGTCTGAACCCCTACCCGATCTGAGACCCAGGGGGCGAGGAGTTTCCAATCTTGGAAGTTTGGGTTCCGGAGTGTTGCCCGATAAGTCTGGCCCGCTGCCTGATTCTAGGTTCAGGGCTTGGGTGATGTCCTCCCGTAAGCGGGTATCTAGCTTGGAGAGCTCAGGAATCCGGACATAGTTAGTACTCAAAATAGAGCAAGAGTTGCCGCATTGTTCCTCCACCACCGCAACATGATGGGTGACCGACGGAGCGTTAATCTCCCTTTGATCGGGTTTAAGCCCAATCCGATCATAGTCCGTAGCGACTCCCAAGGCGGTGATGTGATCCAAGAGTTCGTTTAGGGAAGAGAGCTCCATTGGATCCATCTGCTCGGCGAATTCCGAGCCGACGTGGAGGCTGTTTTTGATGACCCGAGAAGTCATCATCGGTGCAGCGGCCGAACAGGTAGTCATGACGAAACTGCCTAGCCAGAGAGTTTGGCCAACAGCCAGAGCTCCCCCGGAGGTAATGTTGTTTTTAACAACGAGATGAGGCATCCTTCCTTACGGCGACGTCACAGAGGAACTCTCAATGAAAGCACCAATGTCGGTGTCAAAACCGGCGGATCTCGGGTAGGGGGTCCCGAACTGTGCGTCTAAGGCGGATGGTAACAGGAGGCAGGGAGCACGATGTTTTACCCAGGTTCGGGCCCTCTTGATGGAGGTAAAACCCTACGTCCTGCTTGATTTATTCTTGATGATATGAGTATTACAAGAGTTGATCTACCATGAGATCGGAGAGGCTAAACCCTAGAAGCTAGCCTATGGTATGATTGTATGTTGTCCTACAGACTAAAACCCTCCGGTTTATATAGACACCGGAGGGGGCTAGGGTTACACAAGGTCGGTTACAAAGGAGGAGATATCCATATCCGTACTGCCTAGCTTGCCTTCCACGCCAAGTAGAGTTCCATCCGGACACGAGACGAAGTCTTCAATCTTGTATCTTCATAGTCCAACAGTCCAGCCAAAGGATATAATCCAGCTGTCCAGATACCCCCTAATCCAGGACTCCCTCAGTGTCTGAGACTGGAAAGGTTACTTATGAGCTCTGGCCCTTTCTAGACATCATGCATCGGATCTTCCGGAACTCCCTATTCCCTCGGATTGGCAACTTGGATCAGGTGCACTCTTACCTTGTGGACATGCTTCTGTTCTGTCAAGAACATCAGGGCTCTCAGCAGGTGCTGGATGTGTCACATGTGATGTGGTCTGAGCTTCACTCTGCTATCATGGAGCGCAAGTGCATCATCTATGGGCCCTATCTTATGCAGCTTATCGAGGACACTTGGGCAGCCAAGTTTCCAGATGAGGAGCTTGTCACACACAACATGGTGTCTCATGACACTATCGAGCTGCGTTAGAAGGAGAATTGGAGTTTGTCTACTCCGGCACCTCCTGTGCAGGAGACTGTCCTATCTGATGATGAGGAGGAGGAGGATGATGGGCCGGAGTATGTGCCCCCATCTGAGGAGCCTTCTTGGGCGAAGAAACTCAAGGAGAAGATGAAGCGTTTGTTCTGCTTCCAGGCCAAGGGCTAGTACAAGGCTCACAAGGAGGCCAAGATGGCTCGTCGTCATGACAAGGCCATTATGAGACAGGTTGGCCTTGAGGTTGCTGATGGCTCTGAGGAGCGGATCACTGATGAGGAGTCTTGGATTAGAGTGCATTGCCCATGGTCTGACACTGAGGAGGACACCGGAGTTCACGCTTCTCCCCGTACTGCAGAGGTCTCTAAGGAGGAGGAGGAGCATGACTGGTGATGCCATGGAGACCTACTACCATCGTGGGTCGTGTCGTCCCTTTTGGTGTCTTGCTGCCAAAGGGGAGAGTTAGGGATTTGCCTTAGGTCTTGTGTTGGCATGTTCGTGTTCTCGTGTCTCATGTTCGTGTTTTCGTGTCTCGTGTTCGTTGTGTTCGTTTGCTTTCTTTCGGCTATGAGCAAGACCATATGGTGTAAGACATATGTGAACTACCCTATCCTATCTACTTTAGTATCAAGTACCCTATTATATTGCGAGAGGCTTCATCTTCAGCATTTATATTATTGCCCTCATGCTCGTCCTTGCTTAGTTGTACTTGTTGTTATTTTCTTATGCAAGGATGTTGCCTACCTACAAAATATAGGGGGAGTTTGATCCCAAAGATGTGCACATAGCCTTTCATGCTAATTCCTTGGTGCACACCTCTAGGGGGAGCCCGTCTATATTTTGTTAGAAGGGGGTTTGCTTATTCTCAGTCACTTTTTGTGCAAATCCTGTGTTGTCATCAATCCTCAAAAAAGGGGGAGATTGTAAGGGCATATTTATCCCTCAAGTAGTTTTGGTGATTGATGACAATACGTTTGCGGACTAATCGTGTGCACTAAGTGTTTCAGGTGATCTATGATACGTCCATTCTGCATCATGCTTTTATATCAATATTTATCGCATTATGGACTGTTATTTCACTTTATGTCACAATACTTATGGCTATTCTCTCTTATTTTACAAGGTTTACATAAGGAGGGAGAATGCCGGTAGCTGGAATTCTGGGCTGGAAAAGGAGCAAATATTAGAGACCTATTCTGCGCAACTCCAAAAGTCCTGAAACTCCATGGAACGTCTTAAAATAAATAAAGAAAAATCCTTGCCAAAGATGAAGGCCAGGGGGCCCACACCCTGCTCACGAGGGTGGGGACGCCCCCCCCCCTAGGGCGCGCCCCCTACCTCATGGGCCCCCTGGTGGCTCTCTGACATCCATCTTCTCCTATATGAAGCCTTTCGATGAGAAAAAATGAGAAGGAACTTTTCGGGACGAGACTCCGCCGCCACGAGGCGGAACCTTGGCGGATCCAATCTAGAGCTCCGGCAGAGCTGTTCTGTCGGGGATACTTCTCTCCGGGAGGGGGAAATCATCACCATCGTCATCACCAATGCTCCTCTCATCGGGAGAGGGCAATCTCCATCAACATATTCACCAGCACCATCTCATCTCCAAACCCTAGTTCATCTCTTGTATCCAATTCTTGTCTCAAAGTCCAGGATTGGTGCTAGTAGGTTGCTAGTAGTGTTGATTACTCCTTGTAGTTGATGCTAGTTGGTTTAATTGGTGGAAGATCATATGTTCAGATCCTATATGCATATTATTACCCCTCTGATTATGAACATGAATATGCTTTGTGAGTAATTACGTTCGTTCCTGAGGACAAGGGAGAAGTCTTGCTATGAGTAGTCATGTGAATTTGGTATTCGTTTGATATTTTGATAAGATGTATGTTGTCTAGCCTCTATTGGTGTTATGTGAACGTCGACTACATAACACTTCACCATTATTTGGGCCTAGAGGAAGGCATTGGGAAGTAATAAGTAGATGATGGGTTGCTAGAGTGACAGAAGCTTAAACCCTAGTTTATGCGTTGCTTCGTAAGGGGCTGATTTGGATCCATATGTTTCATGCTATGGTTAGGTTTACCTTAATACTTTTGTTGTAGTTGCGGATGCTTGCAATAGAGGTTAATCATAAGTGGGATGCTTGTTCAAGTAAGAACAGCACCCAAGCGCCGATCCACCCACATATCAAATTATCAAAGTATCGAACGCGAATCATATGAACGTGATAAAAACTAGCTTGACGATATTCCCATGTGTCCTCGGGAGTGCTTTTTCCTATTATAAGAGTTTGTTCCGGCTTGTCCTTTGCTACAAAAGGATTGGGCCACCTTGTTGCACTTTATTTACTTTTTTTACTTGTTGCTCGTTACAATTTATCCTATCACAAAACTATATGTTACCACTTATTTCAGTACTTGCAGAGAATACCTTGCTGAAAACCGCTTATCCTTTCCTTCTGCTCCTCGTTGGGTTCGACACTCTTACTTATCGAAAGGACTACGATAGATCCCCTATACTTGTGGGTCATCAAGACTCTTTTCTGGCACCGTTGTCGGGGAGTGTAGCGCCTTTGGTGGGTGAAATTTGGTAAGGAAAAATTTATATAGTGTGCTGAAATTTACTGTCACTTGTTACTATGGAAAGTAATTCTCTTTTGATGGGATTGTTCGGGGTATCTTCACCCCGTCCAGTAGAGCAAAGAGTTGCTCCTCAACCTACTAAACCTATTTAAAATGAAACTCCTTTTGAATTTCCTTCGGGTATGATGGAAAAACTGCTAGCTAACCCTTTTACAGGAGATGGAACAAAGCATCCTGATGAGCACTTAATATATGTGGATGAAGTTTGTGGATTATTTAAGATTGCAGGTATACCCAATGGTGTTGCTAAGAAGAAGGTCTTCCCTTTATCTTTGAAGGGAGATGCATTGATATGGTATAGGCTATGTGATGATATGAGATCATGGGACTATAAAAGATTGAAGTTGGAATTTCATCAAAAGTATTACCCTATGCATCTTGTTCATCGTGATCGTAATTATATATATAATTTCTGGCCTCATGAAGGAGAAAGCATCGCTCAAGCTTGGGGAAGGCTTAAATCAATGTTATATTCATGCCCCAATCATGAGCTCTCGGGAGAAATAATTATGCAAAGTTTTTATGCTCGGCTTTCTGATAACAATCGCACCATGCTCGATACTTCTTGTGCTGGCTCTTTTATGATGAAGACCATTGAATTCGGATGGAATTTATTGGATAGAATTAAACGCAACTTTGAAGATTGGGACCTCGACGAAGGTAAGGAGTCAGGTATGACACCTAAGTTTGATTGTGTTAAATCTTTTATGGACACCGATATTTTCCATAAGTTTAGCACTAAATATGGACTTGACTCTGAGATAGTAGCTCCTTTCTGTGAATCTTTTGCTGGTTATGTTGATCTCCCTAAGGAGAAGTGGTTTAAATATCATCCTCCCATAGAAGTAAAAGTAGCTGCACCTATTAAAGTTGAAGAAAAGACTGTCACTTATAATGATCCTATTGTTCCTACTTCTTATGTTGAGAAACCACCTTTCCCTGTTAGAATAAAGGATCATGCTAAAGCTTCAACTGTTGTTCATAAAAGCAATATTAGAACTTATGCACCTCCTGAGCAAGTCAAAGTAGAACCTAATATTTCTATTGTTAAAGATCTCTTGTCTGATAATATTGATGGGCATGTTATTCAATTCGAAGGTGAAACTGCTAGAATTGCTAAACCTTGTGATAAAGATAAATATAGACCTGTGGTAGGCGTTCCTGTTATTTCTGTTAAAATAGGAGATCATTGTTATCATGGCTTATGTGATATGGGTGCTAGTGCTAGTGTAATACTTATTGACTTATACGAAGAAATTAAGAATGAAATTGCATCTGTTGAGTTAGAAGATATTGATGTTACTATTAAACTTGCTAATAGAGATACTATTGCACCAATTGGAATTGTTAGAGATGTTGAAGTCTTGTGTGGGAAGACTAAATATCCTGCTGATTTTCTTGTTCTTGGTTCCCCACAAGATAGCTTCTGTCCCATTATATTTGGTAGACCCTTCTTAAATACTGTCAATGCTACCATAGACTGCACAAAGAATGTTGTTACTATTGGATTGGATGATATGGTTCATGAGTTTAATTTCTCTAAATTTAGTAAACAACATCGTGAGGAAGAATTATCTAGTAAGGATGAAATTATTGGTCTTGCTTCTATTGTCGTACCTCCTAGTGATCCTTTAGAACACTATTTGCTAGACCATGAAAATGATATGTTCATGAATGAAAGAAGGGAAATAGATGAAGTATTCTTTAAACAAGAACCTATTCTGCAAACACAATCTTCCTGTTGAAATCTTAGGGGATCCTCCTCCACCCAAGGGTGATCCCGTGTTTGAGCTTAAACCTTTGCCTGATAATCTTAAATATGCTTATCTTGATGAAAATAAGATATATCCTGTTATTATTAGTGCTAACCTTTTAGAGCATGAAGAAGAAAGATTATTGAAAACTCTGAAGAAGCATCGTGCTGCTATTGGATATACTCTTGATGATCTTAAGGGCATTAGTCCCACTCTATGTCAACATAAAATAAATTTGGAAGCAGATGCCAAACCAGTTCGTGATCCTCAACGACGTCTGAATCCTAAAATGAAAGAAGTGGTAAGAAAAGAAATACTAAAGCTTCTGGAGGCAAGTATAATCTATCCCGTTGCTGATAGTGAGTGGGTAAGTCCTATCCATTGTGTCCCTAAGGAGGGAGGTATTACTGTTGTTCCTAATGATAAAGATGAATTGATTCCACAAAGAATTATCACAGGTTATAGGATGGTAATTGATTTCCGCAAATTAAATAAAGCTACTAAGAAAGATCATTACCCCTTACCTTTTATTGATCAAATGCTAGAAAGATTATGCAAACATACACACTATTGCTTTCTAGATGGTTATTCCGGTTTCTCTCAAATACCCGTGTCGGCTAGAGATCAATCAAAGACTACTTTTACATGCCCTTTTGGTACTTTTGCTTATAGACGTATGCCTTTTGGTTTATGTAATGCACCTGCTACCTTTCAAAGATGCATGATGGCTATATTCTCTGACTTTTGTGAAAAGATTTGTGAGGTTTTCATGGACGACTTTTCCATCTATGGTTCCTCTTTTGATGATTGCTTGAGAAATCTTGATCGAGTTTTGCAGAGATGTGAAGAAACTAATCTTGTCTTGAATTGGGAAAAGTGCCACTTTATGGTTAATGAAGGTATTGTCTTGGGGCATAAAGTTTCTGAAAGAGGTATTGAAGTTGATAAAGCCAAGGTTGATACTATTGAAAACACGCCATGTCCCAAGGACATCAAAGGTATAAGAAGTTTCCTTGGTCACGCTGGATTTTATAGGAGATTCATTAAGGACTTCTCAAAAATTTCTCGACCTCTGACTAATTTATTGCAAAAATATATACCATTTGTCTTTGATGATGATTGTGTAGAAGCATTTGAAATACTTAAGAAAGCATTAGTCACTGCACCTGTTGTTCAGCCACCTGATTGGAATTTACCCTTTGAAATTATGTGTGATGCTAGTGATTATGCTATAGGTGTTGTTCTAGGGAAAGAGTTGATAAGAAATTAAATGTTATTCATTATGCTAGTAAGACTCTAGACAATGCTCAAAGAAATTATGCTACTACTGAAAAAGAGCTTTTAGCAGTTGTATTTGCTTGTGATAAGTTTAGATCTTATATTGTTGATTCTAAAGTAACTATTCAAACTGATCATGCTGCTATTAAATATCTTATGGAAAAGAAAGATGCTAAACCTAGACTTATTAGATGGGTTCTCTTGCTACAAGAATTTGATTTGCATATTGTTGATAGAAAGGGAGCTAAGAACCCCGTTGCAGACAACTTGTCTAGGTTAGAAAATATTCTTGATGACCCACTACCTATTAATGATAACTTTCCTGATGAACAATTAAATGTTATAAGTACTTCTCGTAGTACTCCATGGTATGCTGATTATGCTAATTATATTGTTGCTAAGTTTATACCACCTAGCTTCACATACCAGCAAAAGAAAAAGTTCTTCTATGATTTGAGACATTACTTTTGGGATGACCCACATCTTTATAAAGAAGGAGTAGATGGTGTTATTATACGTTGTGTACCTGAGCATGAACAGGAACAGATCCTACGCAAGTGTCATTCCGAGTCTTATGGAGGACACCACGCTGGAGATAGAACTGCACATAAGGTATTGCAATCTGGTTTTTATTGGCCTACTCTCTTCAAGGATGCCCGTAAGTTTGTCTTGTCTTGTGATGAATGTCAAAGAATTGGTAATATTAGTAGACGTCAAGAAATTTCTATGAATTATTCACTTGTTATTGAACCGTTTGATGTTTGGGGCTTTGATTATATGGGACCTTTCCCTGCCTCTAATGGATACACACATATTTTAGTTGCTGTTGATTATGTTACTAAGTGGGTAGAAGCTATTCCAACTAGTAGTGCTGATCATAACACTTCTATTAAAATGCTTAAAGAAGTTATTTTTCTGAGGTTTGGAGTCCCTAGATATTTAATGACTGATGGTGGTTCACACTTTATTCATGGTGCTTTCCGTAAAATGCTTGCTAAATATGATGTCAATCATAGAATTGCATCTCCTTATCACCCACAGTCTAGTGGTCAAGTAGAGTTGAGCAATAGAGAGCTCAAATTAATTTTGCAAAAGACTGTTAATAGGTCTAGAAAGAATTGGTCCAAGAAACTTGATGATGCATTATGGGCTTATAGAACTGCATATAAAAATCCTATGGGTATGTCTCCGTATAAAATGGTCTATGGAAAAGCATGTCACTTACCTCTCGAACTAGAACATAAGGCATATTGGGCTATTAAAAAGCTCAACTATGATTTTAAACTTGCCGGTGAGAAGAGGTTATTTGATATTAGCTCACTTGATGAATGGAAAACCCAAGCTTATGAAAATGCCAAGTTGTTTAAAGAAAAAGTTAAAAGATGGCATGACAAAAGGATACAAAAGCGTGAGTTTAATGTAGGTGATTATATATTGCTATACAACTCTCGTTTAAGATTTTTTGCAGGAAAACTTCTCTCTAAATGGGAAGGCCCCTATCTTATCGAAGAGGTCTATCGTTCCGGTGCCATAAAGATCAACAACTTCGAGGGCACAAATTTGAAGGTGGTAAACGGTCAAAGAATTAAACATTATATCTTAGGTAATCCCATAAATGTTGAAACCAATATTATCGAAACTGGAACCCCGGAGGAATACATAAGGGACACTTTCCAGAGTGTTTTCAGACCCCGAAAAGGAATAGGTATGTGGTACGGTAAGTAAACCGACTCCAAAACAATTTTTAAGGCAATATTTCTCCATTTTGGAATATTTAGAAAAATAGAAAAATAAGCAGCAGTCCGGGAAGGACACGAGGGCCCCACGAGGGTGGTGGGCGCGCCCTACCCCCCTGGGCGCGCCCCCTACCTCATGAGCACCTCGTGTGCCTTCCGGACTCCGTTTTCTTGCACGTTACATATTTTGGTCGGTAAAAATTCATTATATATTCTTCCGAAGGTTTTGACTCCCGTATCGTGCAAATTTCCTCCGTTTTTGTTTTCGAGCTGTTGGTGCTGCAGATCACAACAAGATGTCTTCTCAAGAGTCAATCGGGAGAGCCGGGTATCTAATCATGCACCGGAACCAAGGGCAAACAGCGACGCTGACCACTTTGGGCCAGCAATGGAGGAAGAGATGGAGGCTAACTTGATGAGAGTAGATGCCATGGAGGATGAAGAATTCACCTCTCGCCTTCAATCTGGGTTCACGATGGGGGAACTACAGAGCTCAGCTATTCCAAACTCGGTTATCCCTTCTAATGTTAGATTTCTTTCTTATGAAAATATGAAGAGGAGTGTCACTTGTTCTCCCGCAGCTATGCAACACCCTTGGGTGCATGGAGCTTTAGCTGTCACAGGAAAGCTTCGTAAGGAAATAATGGACCTCAAACAGCAAGTCAATAAGCTCGAGGAGGAGAACCGCATCCTGAGGGGAATCATCGCCAAGAATATTAAACCGACAACAAAGAAGGAGATATAATCACATGGGTATGGGCACTCCCCTTGGCAACTGCCAAGCTTGGGGGAGGTGCCCCGGTATCGTATCACAATCACAACTCCTATCTTTACCGTTTTTCTTAGTTCGATCCTATTAGTAGTATCTTGATCTAGTAGAATAAAGTTTATGGCATGATCTAGTTTTGAGTTTGCTTTATGATCCCTCTATGTAATTGAGTCCGTGAGTTATATATAAGAAAGATTAGTGTTGAGTCAAGGGCTTGATTATTTTGCCATGATCTTGGGTGAATAAAAGAAAAGAGAAAAAGAATAAAAAAACAAAAAGTTCATATTGATCTTATTGAGAGTAATGACTTCACATAGAGAGAGTATGATGATTAAAAGTTGTTGGGAGTTGGCAAGCATAGCTTTGGTCATTGTTGCAATTAATAGGAAGTAATAAGGAAAGAGAGGTTTTCACATATAGATATATTATCATTGACATATTTTATGATTGGGAACACTCATTAAAATATGACATGCTAAAGAGTTGATGTTGGACAAGGAAGACAACGTAATGAGTTATGTCTTTCTTATATCTGAGATAAAGTATGTTGTCATGGATCCTCTAACTTGTTGAGCTTGCCTTTCCCCCTCATGCTAGCCAAATTCTCAACACCAAATAGAAATACTACTTGTGCTTCCAAATACCCTTAAACCAGTTTTGCCATGAGAGTCCACCATATCTACCTATGGATTGAGTAAGATCCTTCAAGTAAGTTGTCATCGGTGCAAAGCAATAAAAATTGCTCTAAATATGTATGGTTGATTGGTGTGGGAGAAATAAGCTTTATACGATCTTGTGATGTGGAAGTAATAAAAGCGACGGACTGCATAATAAAGGTTCATATCACAAGGGGCAATATAAAGTGACGTTCTTTCGCATTGAGATTTTATACATCCAACCATAAAAGCGCATGGCAACCTCTGCTTCCCTCTGCGAAGGGCCTATCCTTTATTATTATCTTCTATCTTATGCAAGAGTCATGGTGATCTTCACCCTTTCTTTTTCATTTTATCCTTTGGCAAGCTCAGCATGTTGGAAAGAACATGATATATATATATCTAATTGGATGTAGGGGAGCATGAACCATTATTGTTTACATTACCCTTGAGGTAAAAGGTTGTGGGGCAAAACTATAAGCCCCTATCTTTCTCTGTGTCCGATTAAAACTCCGTAACCACAAGTATCGCGTGAGTGTTAGCAATTATGGAGGACTAAATGATAGTTGAGTATGTGGACTTGCTTTTTAGCTCTGACATAGACTCTTTCCGATGTTATGATAAATTGCAATTGCTTCAATGACTGAGATTATAGTTTGTCGGAGCCCAATAAGGTTTATGATTTAAGCTTTTGCATTGTGAATAGATCATCACTTGAACATAAGTAATCATACGACAAAATCTATATATGTTGATGTTATGAGAATAATCATGATGCCTTCATGTCCGTATTTTATTTTTATCGATGCCTCTACCTCTAAACATGAGGACATATTTATTGTTATCGGCTTTTCGCTTGAGGACAAGCGAGGTCTAAGCTTGGGGGACTTGATACGTCCATTCTGCATCATGCTTTTATATCGATATTTATCGCATTATGGACTGTTATTTCACTTTATGTCACAATACTTATGGCTATTCTCTCTTATTTTACAAGGTTTACATAAGGAGGGAGAATGCCGGCAGCTGGAATTCTGGGCTGGAAAAGGAGAAAATATTAGAGACCTATTCTGCGCAACTCCAAAAGTCCTGAAACTCCACGGAATGTCTTAAAATAAATAAAGAAAAATCCTCGCCAAAGATGAAGGCCAGGGGGCCCACACCTTGCTCACGAGGGTGGGCCCCCCCTAGGGCGCGCCCCCCTACCTCGTGGGCCCCCTGGTGGCTCTCCGACATCCATCTTCTCCTATATGAAGCCTTTCGATGAGAAAAAAAATGAGAAGGAACTTTTCGGGACGAGACTCCGCCGCCACGAGGCGGAACCTTGGCGGATCCAATCTAGAGCTCCGGCAGAGCTGTTCTGTCGGGGATACTTCTCTCCGGGAGGGGGAAATCATCACCATTGTCATCACCAACGCTCCTCTCATCGGGAGAGGGCAATCTCCATCAACATCTTCACCAGCACCATCTCATCTCCAAACCCTAGTTCATCTCTTGTATCCAATTCTTGTCTCAAAGTCCGGGATTGGTGCTAGTAGGTTGCTAGTAGTGTTGATTACTCCTTGTAGTTGATGCTAGTTGGTTTAATTGGTGGAAGATAATATGTTCAGATCCTATATGCATATTATTACCCCTCTGATTATGAACATGAATATGCTTTGTGAGTAATTACGTTCATTCCTGAGGACAAGGGAGAAGCCTTGCTATGAGTAGTCATGTGAATTTGGTATTCGTTTGATATTTTGATAAGATGTATGTTGTCTAGCCTCTAGTGGTGTTTTGTGAACGTCGACTACATAACACTTCACCATTATTTGGGCCTAGAGGAAGGCATTGGGAAGTAATAAGTAGATGATGGGTTGCTAGAGTGACAGAAGCTTAAACCCTAGTTTATGCGTTGCTTCGTAAGGGGCTGATTTGGATCCATATGTTTCATGCTATGGTTAGTTTTACCTTAATACTTTTGTTGTAGTTGCGGATGCTTGCAATAGAGGTTAATCATAAGTGGGATGCTTGTTGAAGTAAGAACAGCACCCAAGCACCGGTCCACCCACATATCAAATTATCAAAGTATCGAACGTGAATCATATGAACGTGATGAAAACTAGCTTGACGATATTCCCATGTGTCCTCGGGAGCGCTTTTTCCTATTATAAGAGTTTGTTCCGGCTTGTCCTTTGCTACAAAAGGATTGGGCCACCTTGTTGCACTTTATTTACTTTTGTTACTTGTTGCTCGTTACAATTTATCCTATCACAAAACTATCTGTTACCACTTATTTCAGTACTTGCAGAGAATACCTTGCTGAAAATCGCTTATCATTTCCTTCTGCTCCTCGTTGGGTTCGACACTCTTACTTATCGAAAGGACTACGATAGACCCCCTATACTTGTGGTTCATCAATCTATTATAAGGGCACTTTGCGATTGTTCCCCTCGAGGACCTCACTTTAGACGGATTATTTTCCTTCGTTTCTTTTCGGTGGAATTGAGTCGTAGGGATAACCGTACTATCAACAGGGGATCCGTTTCGGAAGAGTATGGGTGGAATTATCACGTACACATTTTCCTTGCACCCTCGCTGTTTTCCTGCCTGTTGGCGTTTCCATGTTGTGCAAAACAAGGGGTTCCTTGTGCTACGCGGTAGTACCGCGGCCAGGGCGGTAGTACCGGCGACCGGCGGTAGTACCGCTGGTACTACCGCCCCTGATGTGGTCTTGACTTTTTCATGTCAGGTTTTCATGAAAGACCACGTAGGGGGGCGGTGGTAGGGACAGCAGTAGGGCGCGGTAGTACCGCTTGTTTAAGCGGTAGTACCGCTCCTACATTCGCTCCAACTGCCGCACAACTTGATGCCCTCCTCTGTTTTTTCAGCGGCTGTATGGAGTAGTAGAACCTCTCATGGCGGTAGTACCGTTCGTGTGTGCGTACTTCTTCTTTCTCAGCCCTGGTTGACCTATGCCCGCTTGCCACAGCGGTAGTACCGCTGTGGCAGCGGTACTACCACTCCATCTACGGTAGTACCGCCCAGATGAGGGCTGCGGGCTGCATAACGGTTGGATGTGTCCTCCCCACTATATAAAGGGGTCTTCTTCTCCAAGAAGACTTACCTCTTCCCCCAGAGCTCCATTAATGCTCCAAGCTCCATTTTTGCCTGATCTCTCTCCCTAGCCAATCAAACTTGTTGATTTGCTCAGGATTGGTTGAGGAGGCCCCGATCTACACTTCCACCAAGAGAAATTTGATTCCCCCACTAATCCCTAGCGGATCTTGGTACTCATGGGTGTTTGAGCACCCTAGACGGTTGAGGTCACCACAGAGCCATGGTCCATTGTGGTGAAGCTTCGTGGTGTTGTTGGGAGCCTCCGATTAAGTTGTGGAGATTGCCCCAACCTTGTTTGTAAAGGTCCGGTCGCCGCCTCCAAGGGCACCAATAGTGGAATCACGACATCTTGCATTGTGTGAGGGCGTGTGGAGAATACGGTGGCCCCAGTGGCTTCTTGGGGAGCATTGTGCCTCCACACCGCTCCAACGGAGACGTACTTCCCCTCAAAGGAAGGAACTTCGGTAACACATCCTCGTCTTCACCGGCTCCACTCTTGGTTATCTCATACCTTTACTTGTGCAAGCTTATTTGTGTTACTTCCCTTGCTTGCTTGCTTGTGTGGTCATCGTTGTTGCATCATATAGGTTGCTCGCTTAGTTGCACATCTAGACAACCTACTTTGATGCAAAGTTTAATTTGGTAAAGAAAAGCTAAAAATTGTTAGTTGCCTATTCACCCCCCTCTAGTCAACTATATCGATCCTTTCAGTTTACCTTAATGATCTTTAGTAGTTGCGGATGCTTGCTAGAGTTCCAATCATAAGTGCATATGATCCAGAAGAGGAAGTTTGTTAGCTTATGCCTCTCCCTCATATAAAATTGAAATAGATTACCGGTCTAGTTATCGATTGCCTAGGGATAAATAACTTTCTTGTGTGACAACAAGCTCTCTACCAAAACTAACTTAGTTATTTCTTTATCTAAACAGCCCCTAGTTTTTATTTATGCGCTCTTTATTATCTTGCAAACCTATCCAACAACACCTACAAAGTACTTCTAGTTTCATACTTGTTCTAGGTAAAGCGAACATTAAGCGTGTGTAGAGTTGTATTGGTGGTCGATAGAACTTGAGGTAATATTTGTTCTACCTTTAGATCCTCGTTGGGTTCGACACTCTTACTTATCGAAAGAGGCTACAATTGATCCCCTATACTTGTGGGTTATCAAGACCTTTTTCTGGCGCCGTTGCCGGGGAGTTATAGCGTGGGGTGAATATTCTCGTGTGTGCTTGTTTGCTTTATCACTAAGTAGTTTTTATTTTTTGCTCTTGTTTTCTATCTTTAGTTATGGGTAGGAAACGCAAAATACCAAAAAAAAAGTTGTACCTACTACACCAATGGTTGAAGAACCACTCAAAATCTATCACACTACTGAAGCTTTTTACTTGGATCATCTTTGGTCCCTTTGTGCTCGGGCTGAAACCCCAACGCTTAGTTGAGGGAAAATCTTTAGATGAGCATGCTTGTTAGGTGCGACACCGCTTATCTCAAAAAGGGAAACTTTTACTAGATCAAATTCATCGTTTGTAATGCTATGCTTGGAATTTATGTGAAATGTATGATGTTACTTGTTGTTCTGAAAACCCTAAGAAACACCTTCCCTACCAATGTGAGTTTAGTGATAATGGAATCGTATCTTCGTATGCTAAGGGTGTTTATAATTACTATGACGTTCAACAAATTGAAGAATTTGTTGCTTTTAAGGGTTCTTATGAAATTGCTTCTTTTATTGAAAAGTATGATGCTACTCTTTACAAATCTGAAAATTTTGCCATACTTAAATACTGTTAAGATAATTATGCTTCTAATGCCTATGTTAAACCATATATTGAGGAGTCCTCCGTTGTCCAAGAAGAGACTAATATTTTTGCAGGAGTCTATGGAAGAAGAAATTGATGAAACTCTGAGCTCATTGGATGAAAAAGATGATGAGGAGAGCAAAGAACAAAAGGAGGAAGAGTGGATTAGCTACCCGTGCCCACCTTCTAATGAGAGTAACTCTTCAACTCATACATTGTTTAATTTCCCTTCGTGATTACCGAAGGATGATTGTTATGATCCCGTTGATTCTTTTGAAATATCCCTTTTTGATGATGCTTGCTATGCTTGTGGCCAAGATGCCAATATGAATTATGCTTATGGAGATGAACTTGATATAGTTCCTTATGTTAAACATGAAATTGTTGCTATTGCACCCACGCATGATAGTCCTATTATCTATTTGAATTCTCCCGACTACACTATATCGGAGAAGTTTGCCCTTATTAAGGATTATATTGATGGGTTGCGTTTCACTACTACACATGATGATTTTGATAGATATAATATGCATGTGCTTGCTGCTCCTACTTGCAATTATTATGAGAGAGGAACTACATCTCCGCCTCTCCATGTTTCCAATATGATAAAATTGCAAGAAACTGTTTATACTATGCATTGGCCTTTACTATGTGTGCATGAATTGTTATTTTATGACATGCCGATGCATAGGAAGAGAGTTATACTTCATTGTTGCATGACACATGTTACTTTGTGCTCACTACTAAATCACAAATCATTGTTAATTAAAATTGGCTTTGATATACCTTGGGATCCGGGTGGATTCATTACTTGAGCACTATATGCCTAGCTTAATGGCTTTAAAGATAGCACTCCCAGGGAGACAACCCGGAAGTTTTAGAGAGTCATTTATTTCTGTTGAGTGCTTTTATATAGTTTAAAAACAAAAGAATAAAGAGGGGAACCCAAAACTTTTCAAAAAGGAAAGTGAAAGTGAGAGAGACAAGCATTGTTGAAGTGGGGGAGCTCCTTGAACTTTGTTCATGCTCACGGAAACTTTGTGAATCTTGATTACAGAAACTTTTCAACAAAAATAAATATCCCCTTGTACAATTCCATTGTAATAATGTGCCAAGATTTGCCTTTAGGACGTTTACATTGCTTGTTGGTTTGTGCGGTGCGGAACAGAAACTTTGGCTATAGTGCATGATTTTACATTTTTCACTGGAACGCCAAACGGTTCTGAAACTTTTTGCACTGTATTTATATACAAATTGTTAATTTTTCCTATTTTTTCAGAATTTTTGGAGTACCAGAGATATGGTGAATGTTTAGATTACTACAGACTGTCATGTTTAAGACAGATTCTGTTTTTTATGCATAGTTTGCTTGTTTTGATGAAACTATCAATTTATATCAGTGGATTAAGCCATGGAAAAGTTATATCATATTAGCTACAATGCAAAAACAAATATGAATTTGTTTGCAACAGTACTTAGAGTAGTTATTTGCTTTATTATACTAACGGATCTTACCGAACTTTCTGTTAAGTTTTGTGTGATTGAAGTTTTCAAGTTTTGGGAGAGATAACGATGGATGAAGGAATAAGGAGTGGCAAGAGCCTAAGCTTGGGGATGCCCGAGGCACCCCAAGGAAATATTCAAGGACTCCCAAGCAACCAAGCTTGGGGATGCCCCGAAAGGCATCCCCTCTTTCTTCTAACAACCATCGGTAATTTTACTTGGAGCTATATTTTTATTTGTCACATGATATGCGTAAATCTTGGAGTGTCTTTTGAGTTTAGTTTTCACTTTTCTTTGATGCACCATGCTGGTGTGAGATAGTCCTTGGTTGATTTATAGAATGCTCATTGCACTTCACTTATATCTTTTGAGTATGGCTTTATAGAATGCTTCATGTGCTTCACTTATATCATTTGAAGTTTGGATTGCCTATTTCCCTACACATAGAAACCCGCCATTTGTAGAATGCTCTTTTGCTTCACTTATATTTGTTAGAGCGTGGGCATATCTTTTGTAGAAAGAATTAAACTCTCTTGCTACACTTATATCTATTTAGAGAGATGACAGGAATTGGTCATTCACATGGTTAGTCATAAAATCCTACATAAAACTTGTAGATCACTGAATATGATATGTTTGATTCCTTGCAATAAAGATGGTGATATTAGAGTCATGCTGGTGGCTAGTTGTGGATTGTAGAAATACTTGTGTTGAAGTTTGTGATTCTCATAGAATGCACGTATGGTGAACCGTTATGTAACGAAGTTGGAGCATGAGGTATTTATTGATTGTCTTCCTTATGAGTGGCGGTCAGGGACAAGCGATGATATTTTCCTACCAATCTATCCCCCTAGGAGCATGCGCGTAGTACTTTATTTCGATGACTAATAGATTTTTGTAATAAGTATGTGAGTTCTTTATGACTAATGTTGAGTCCATGGATTATACGCACTCTCACCCTTCCGTCATTGCTAGCCTCTTCGGTACCGTGCATTGCCCTTTCTCACCTCGAGAGTTGCTGCAAACTTCGCTGGTGCATCCAAACCCCGTGATACGATACGCTCTATCACACATAAGCCTCCTTATATCTTCCTCAAAACAGCCACCATACCTACCTATCATGGCATTTCCATAGCCATTCCGAGATATATTGCCATGCAACTTCCATCATCTTCATATACATGACTTGAGCATCATTGTCATATTGCTTTGCATGATCGTAAGATAGCTAGCATGATATTTTCATGGCTTGTCCGTTTTTTGATGTCATTGCTACGCTAGATCACTGCACATCTCGGTACACCGCTGGAGGCATTCATATAGAGTCATACTTTGTTCTAGACATCGAGTTGTAATATTGAGTTGTAAGTAAATAAAAGTGTGATGATCATCATTATTAGAGCATTGCCCTAGTGAGGAAAAAATGATGGAGACTATGATTCCCCCACAAGTCAGGATGGGACTCCGGACTTAAAAAAATAAATAATAAAAGAGGCCAAAGAAGCCCAAATAAAAAAAGAGGCCAAAGAAGCCCACCAAAACAAAAAACAAAAAATAGGAGAAAAGAGAGAAGGGGCAACATTACTATCCTTTTACCACACTTGTGCTTCAGAGTAGCACCATGTTCTTCATATAGAGTCTCTTGACTTATCACTTTCATATACTAGTGGGAATTTTCATTATAGAACTTGGCTTGTGTATTCCAACGATGGGCTTCCTCAAATGCCCTAGGTCTTCATGAGCAAGCAAGTTGGATGCACACCCACTTAGTTTCAATTTGTGCTTTCATACACTTATAGCTCTTAGTGCATCCGTTGCATGGCAATACCTACTCATTGCATTGACATCAATTGATGGGCATCTCCATAGCCCGTTGATTAGCCACATCGATGTGAGACTTTCTTCCTTTTTGTCTTCTCCACACAACCTCCACCATCATATTCTATTCCATCTATAGTGCTATGTCCATGGCTCACGCTCATGTATTGCGTGAAAGTTGAAAAGGTTTGAGAACGTCAAAAGTATGAAACAATTGCTTGGCTTGTCATCGGGGTTGTGCATGATTTGAATATTTTGTGTGGTGAAGATGGAGCATAGCCAGACCATATGATTTTGTAGGGATAACTTTCTTCGGCCATGTTATTTTGAAAAGACATGATTGCTTTATTAGTATGCTTGAAGTATTATTGTCTTAATTCCAAATGATAGACTATTGCTTTGAATCACTCATGTCTTAATATTCATGCCATGATTATATTACATGATCAAGATTATGCTAGGTAGCATTCCACATCAAAAATTATCTTTTTGATCATTTACCTACTCGAGGACGAGCAGGAATTAAGCTTGGGGATGCTGATACGTCTCCGTCGTCTCTATAATTTTTGATTGTTCCATGCCAATATTATACAACTTTCATATACTTTTGGCAACTTTTTATACTATTTTTGGGACTAAACATATTGATCCAGTGCCCAGTGTCAGTTCCTGTTTGTTGCATGTTTTTTGTTTCGCAGAAAATCCATAAAAACGGAGTCCAAATGGGATAAAAAATGACGGAGATTTTTTTGGAATATATGTGATTTTTGGGAAGAAGAGTCAACACGAGACGATGCCCGAGGGGGCCACGAGGCAGGGGGCGCGCCCTAGGGGGTCAGGCGCGCCCTGGGCCCTCGTGGCCACCCTGTAAGGCGGTTGATGCTCTTTTTTCACCGCAAGAAAGCTAATATCCGGATAAAAATCATGTCCAAAATTCAGCCCAATCGGAGTTACGGATCTCCGGGAATTTAAGAAATGGTGAAGGGGCAGAATCTGAAACGTAGAAACAGAGAGAGACAGATCCAATCTCGGAGGGGCTCTCGCCCCTCCGCCGCCATGGAGGCCATGGACCAGAGGGGAAACCCTTCTTCCTTCTAGGGAGAAGGTCAAGGAATAAGAAGAAGAAGGGGGGCTCTCTCCCCCTCTTTTTCGGTGGCGCCGGAACGCCACCGGGGCCATCATCATCACCGCAATCTACACCAACAACTTCACCGCCATCATCACCAACTCTTCCCCCCTCTATGCAGCGGTGTAACCCCTCTTTTACCCGCTGTAATCTCTACTTAAACATGGTGCTCAACTCTATATATTATTTCCCAATGATGTATGGCTATCCTATGATGTTTGAGTAGACCCGTTTTGTCCTCTGGGTTAATTGATGATCGTGATTGGTTTGAGTTGCTTGTTTTAGAGCATCTCCAACAGGCGCGCTAAACAGGCGCCGCGCCGCAAAATCGCCCGTTTTAGCACGCGCGCAACCCGGCGGATGGCTCCAGCGAGCGCGCAATAGCTGCGCGCGCGGTATAAGCAA
The DNA here is from genome assembly GCF_002162155.2 of Triticum dicoccoides. Taxonomy (NCBI): domain Eukaryota; kingdom Viridiplantae; phylum Streptophyta; class Magnoliopsida; order Poales; family Poaceae; genus Triticum; species Triticum dicoccoides. Next base: position 76,892,650 of record NC_041386.1, on the reverse strand, counting down.
TTGGGCGCGCACGTGGAAGCGGTACCTCGCGCGGTGTATTTGCGGCACCCGCTTCCGCGCGCGGCACACTCGACACTCGCGCTGCGTGCTCTTCTTCTCCCCCTCCAAAGCCCCGCGCGCGCCGGCACCGGCGACCCGCACCCATGGACGCACGCGCCGGCACCCCGCTCACCCCGTCCTATAGCCGTGACCCTCCCCCCCCCCCGCCGC
>NC_041386.1:76805672-76892263 GCF_002162155.2 Triticum dicoccoides | reverse complement strand
AGCTCCTCCGATGAGCGGCCTCGCGCGCGGCCTCTTCATGCCGCCGCGGATGACCTCGGCGGCGGGTGGCGTCGTGCCGGCGCCGGCCCGAGCCGCCGCCACCTCCTCCTCAAAGCTCCCCAATGCGGCGCGGCTAAAGAAGGGCAAGACATCGGCGAAGAAAAACAAGGCGGTGGACGGCTCTGGCACCTCCAAGGCGAAGAGGAAGAAGCTTGCGGGGCGTGCGACGGGCGCGGTGGCTGCATTTTGTGTGAAATTTTTATTGTGTTGAAAATGTTCATCATTTTGTGTTGAAAAATGCTATATGAAATGCACCGGCGGGTCGCGCACGCTGCATTTTGGCGCGCTGCTGGAGCAACGTGCGTGCTGCATTTTAGCGCAGCCGTTGGAGCCAGCGCTGCGCGCCGCGCCAAACCAGCCGATGCGCGCACGGCATATGTGTTTTTTGCGCGCGGCGCGACCGGCGCCTGTTGGAGATGCTCTTATTATTGGTGTTGTCCTATGGTGCTCTCCGTGTCGTGCAAGCGTGAGGGATCCCCGCTATAGGGTTTGCAATATGTTCATGATTTGCTTATGGTTGGCATGAGTGATAGAAACACAGACCCGAGTAAGTAGGTTGTTTGCGTATGGGAATAAAGAGGACTTGATGCCTTATAATGCTATGGTTGGGTTTTACCTTAATGATCTTTAGTAGTTGTGGATGCTTGCTAGAGTTCCAGTCATAAGTGCATATGATCCAAGAAGAGAAATTGTGTTAGCATATGCCTCTCCCTCATATAAAATTGCAATAGTGATTACCGGTCTAGTTATCGATTGCCTAGGGACAAATAACTTTTTTGTGTGACAACAAACTCTGTACCAAAACTAACTTAGTTATTTCTTTATCTAAACAGCCCCTAGTTTTTATTTACGCGCTCTTTATTATATTTCAAACCTATCCAAGAACACCTACAAAGTACTTCTAGTTTCATACTTGTTCTAGGTAAAGCGAACGTTAAGCATGCGTAGAGTTGTATCGGTGGTCGATAGAACTTGAGGGAATACTTGTTCTACCTTTATCTCCTCGTTGGGTTCGACAATCTTACTTATCAAAAGAGGCTACAATTGATCCCCTATACTTGTGGGTTATCAATGGCCCGTGATGTTGTTCCATTGAATTTTAGTGCGTTCCTAGAGAAAGCAAAGTTGAAAGATGATGGTAGCAATTACACGGACTGGGTCCGTAACTTGAGGATTATCCCCATTGCTGCGCAGAAGAATTACGTCCTGGAAGCACCGCTAGGTGCCAAACCCACTGCAGGAGCAACGCCAGATGTTATGAACGTTTGGCAGAGCAAAGCTGATGACTACTCGATAGTTTAGTGTGCCATGCTTTACGGCTTAGAACCGGGACTTCAACGATGTTTTGAACGTCATGGAGCATATGAGGTGTTCCAGGAGTTGAAGTTAATATTTCAAGCAAATGCCCGGATTGAGAGATATGAAGTCTCCAATAAGTTCTACAGCTGCAAAATGGAGGAGAATAATTCTATCAGTGAACATATACTCAAAATGTCTAGGTATAATAATCACTTGATTCAATTGGGAGTTAATCTTCCGGATGATAGTGTCATTGACATAATTCTTTAATCACTGCCACCAAGCTACAAGAGCTTCGTGATGAACTATAATATGCAAGGGATGGATAATACTATTCCCTAGCTCTTTGCGATGCTAAAGGTTGCGAAGGTAGAAATCAAGAAGGAGCATCAAGTGTTGATGGTCAACAAGACCACCAGTTTCAAGAAAAAAGGGTAAAGGGAAGAAGAGGAACTTCAAGAAGAATGGCAAGCAAGTTGCTGCTCGAGTGAAGAAGCCCAAGTCTGGACCTAAGCCTGAGACTGAGTGTTTCTACTGCAAAGGGACTGGTCACTGGAAGCGAAACTGCCCCAATTATTTGGCGGATAAGAAGGATGGCAAGGTGAACAAAGGTATATGTGATATACATGTTATTGATGTGTACCTTACTAATGCTCGCAGTAGCACCTGGGTATTTGATACTGGTTCTGTTGCTAATATCTGCAACTCGAAACAGGGACTACGGATGAAGCGAAGATTGGCTAAGGACGAGGTGACGATGCGCATGGGAAATGGTTCCAAAGTCAATGTGATCGCGGTCGGCACGCTACCTCTACATCTACCCTCGGGATTAGTTTTAGACCTGAATAATTGTTATTTGGTGCAAGCGTTGAGCACGAACATTATATCTGGATCTTGTTTCATGCGAGACGGTTATTCATTTAAATCTGAGAATAATGGTTGTTCTATTTATATGAGTAATATCTTTTATGGTCATGCACCCTTGAAGAGTGGTCTATTTTTTATGAATCTTGATAGTAGTGATACACATATTCATAATATTGAAGCTAAAAGATGCAGAGTTGATAATGATAGTGCAACTTATTTGTGGCACTGCCGTTTAGGTCATATTGGTGTAAAGCGCATGAAGAAACTCCATTCTGATGGACTTTTGGAATCCCTTGATTATGAATCACTTGGTACTTGCGAACCATGCCTCATGGGCAAGATGACTAAAATGCCGTTCTCCGAAACAATGGAGCGAGCAACATATTTGTTGGAAATCATACATACTGATGTATGTGGTCTGATGAATATAGAGGCTCGCGGCGGGTATCATTATTTTCTCACCTTCACAGATGATTTAAGCATATATGGGTAAATCTACTTGATGAAACACAAGTTCAAAACATTTAAAAAGTTCAAAGAATTTCAGAGTGAAGTGGAAAATCATCGTAACAAGAAAATAAAGTTTCTACGATCTGATCATGGAGGAGAATATTTGAGTTACGAGTTTGGTCATCGTTTGAAACAATGCGGAATATTTTCGCAACTCACGCCACCTGGAACACCACAGCGTAATGGTGTGTTCGAACATCATAATCGTACTTTACTAGATATGGTGCAATCTATGATATCTCTTACTGATTTACCGCTATCGTTTTGGGGTTATGCTTTAGAGACGGCTGCATACACGTTAAATAGGGCACCACCTAATCCGTTGAGACGACGCCTTATGAACAGTGGTTTGGCAAGAAACCAAAGTTGTCATTTCTTAAAGTTTGGGGCTGCAATGCTTATGTGAAAAAGCTTCAACCTGATAAGGTCGAACCCAAATCGGAGAAATGTTTCTTCATAAGATACCCAAAGGAAACTGTTGGGTACACCTTCTATCACAGATCTGAAGGCAAGACATTCGTTGCTAAGAATGGATCCTTTCTGGAGAAGGAGTTTCTCTCGAAAGAAGTGAGTGGGAGGAAAGTAGAACTTGATGAGGTAACTGTACCTGCTCCCTTATTGGAAAGTATATCACAGAAATTTGTTTCTGTGACTCCTACACCAATTAGTGAGGAAGCTAATGATGATGATCATGTAATTTCAGATCAAGTTGCTATCGAACCCCGTAGGTCAACCAGAGTAAGATCCGCACCAAAGTGGTACGGTAATCTTGTTCTGGAGGTCATGTTACTTGACCATGATGAACCTACAAACTATGAGGAAGTGATGATGAGCCCAGATTCCACAAAATGGCTTGAGGCCATGAAATCTGAGATGGGATCCATGTATGAGAACAAAGTGTAGACTTTGATTGACTTTCCCGATGATCGTCAAGCCATCGAGAATAAATGGATCTTCAAGACAAAGACTAACGCTGATGGTAATGTTACTGTCTACAAAGCTCAACTTGTTGCGAAAGGTTTTCGACAAGTTCAAGGAGTTGACTGCGATGAGACTTTCCCACCTGTAGCGATGCTTAAGTCCGTCCGAATCATGTTAACAATTGCCGGATTTTATGATTATGAAATTTGGCAAATGGATGTAAAGACTGCATTCCTGAATGGATTTCTGGAAGAGGAGTTGTATATGATGCAACCTGAAGGTTTTATCGATCCAAAGGATGCTAACAAAGTGTGTAAGCTCCAGCGATCCATCTATGGAATGGTGCAAGCATCTCGGAGTTGGAATAAACGTTTTGATAGTGTGATTAAAGCATATGGTTTTATACAGACCTTTGGAGAAGCCTGTATTTACAAGAAAGTGAGTGGGAGCTCTGTAGCATTTCTAATATTATATGTGGATGGCATATTGTTGATTGGAAATGATATAGAATTTCTGGATAGCATAAAATGATATTTGAATAAGAGTTTTTCAATGAAAGACCTCGGTGAAACTGCTTATATATTGGGCATCAAGATCTATAGAGATAGATCAAAACGCTTAATTGGACTTTCACAAAGCACATACCTTGATAAAGTTTTGAAGAAGTTCAAAATGGATCAAGCAAAGAAAGGGTTCTTGCCTGTGTTACAAGGTGTGAAGTTGAGTCAGACTCAATGCCCGACCACTGCAGAAGATAGAGATAAAATGAAAGGTGTTCCCTGTGCTTCAGCCATAGACTCTATCATGTATGCAATGATGTGTACCAGACCTGATGTGTGTCTTGCTATTAGTTTAGCAGGGAGGTCCCAAAGTAATCCAGGAGTGGATCACTGGATAGCAGTCAAGAACATCCTGAAATACCTGAAAAGGACTAAGGATATGTTTCTCATTTATGGAGGTGACAAAGAGCTCGTCATAAATGGTAGCATCGATGCAAGCTTTGACACTGATCCGAGTGACTCTAAGTCACAAAACGGATACATGTTTATATTGAACGGTGGAGCTGTCAGTTGGTGCAGTTCTAAGCAAAGCGTCGTGGCGGGATCTACATGCGAAGCGGAGTACATAGCTGCTTCAGAAGCAGCAAATGAAGGAGTCTGGATGAAGGAGTTCATATCCGATCTAGGTGTCATACCTAGTGCATCGGGTCCAATGAAAATCTTTTGTGACAATACTGGTGCAATTGCCTTGCCAAAGGAATCCAGATTTCACAAGAGAACCAAGCACATCAAGAGATGCTTCAATTCCATCCGCGATCAAGTCAAGGAGGGAGGCATAGAGATTTGCAAGATACATATGATCTGAATGTCACAGACCCGTTGACTAAGTCTCTCTCGCGAGCAAAACATGATCAGCACCAAGACTCCACGGGTGTTAGAATCATTACTGTGTAATCTAGATTATTGATTCTAGTGCAAGTGGGAGACTGAAGGAAATATGCCCTAGAGGCAATAATAATGTTGTTATTTATATTTCCTTATATCATGATAAATGCTTATTATTCATGCTAGAATTGTATTAACCGGAAACTTAGTACATGTGTGAATACATAGACAAACAAAGTGTCACTAGTATGCCTCTACTTGACTAGCTCATTGAATCAAAGATGGTTAAGTTTCCTAACCATAGACATGAGTTATCATTTGATTAACGGGATCACATCATTAGAGAATGATGTGATTGACTTGACCCATTCCGTTAGCTTAGCATTTGATCGTTTAGTATATTGCTATTGCTTTCTTCATGACTTATACATGTTCCTATGACTATGAGATTATGAAACTCCCGAATACCGGAGGAACACTTTGTGTGCTACCAAACGTCACAACATAATGAGTGATTATAAAGGTGCTCTACAGGTGTCTCCGACGGTACTTGTTGAGTTGGCATAGATCGAGATTAGGATTTGTCACTCTGATTGTCGGAGAGGTATCTCTGGGCCCTCTCGGTAATGCACATCACTATAAGCTTTGCAAGCAATGCAACTAATGAGTTAGTTGCGGGATGATGTACTACGGAATGAGTAAAGAGACTTTCCAGTAACGAGATTGAACTAGGTATTGAGAGTTCGAACTGTCCAGCCTCAACAAAATTCTGGACCAAGTATGTCAGATCCATAGTACCCCTAGCAAACCTGCTAATCATACCCACAGAGAATGTTGGGTCTTCAAGCAGTCCGGCAAGATTAACGCCATACACAAAGGGGAAGATACACCAAGTGAAGACGAGGACGAGCCTCCCAATCAAGACAAGGGGGAACAAAAGAAATTTCCACCCGACGTCAAAACAGTAAACGTGTTACACGTGATCATGAGAAAAAACAATGCGGCACTCCTTGAAAAATATACCCAAGTGCCCATCACCGCGAAGTCCCGTCACTGGTCGTCTCAACCGATCACCTTCGACCATCGTGATTACGCATCAAGTATCTGGCACGCAGGATGGGCTGCACTGGTATTAGACCCAGTAATTGGCGGATACCACTTCACACGAGTCCTGGTGGATGGCGGCAGTAGCCTATACCTAATATATCAGGATACAATCCGCGGGCTGGGGTTAGACCCAACACAAATTCGCCATAGCAATACTACCTTTAAAGGAGTAACGCCAGGCCCAGGGGCTCGTTGTACGGGCTCCCTCCTACTACAAGTTATATTCGGCTCCCCCGATAACTTCCGTCGTGGGCATTTAACTTTTCACATCGCTCCGTTTAAAAGTGGCTATCAAGCACTAATCGGACGCGAAGCTTTCGCTCGCTTTAATGCAATACCACACTACGCCTCCCTAACACTCAAGATGCCTGGTCCACGTGGCATCATTTTAGTACACGGAAGTATCAAGTGATCTCTGCGTGCCGAAGAGAGTGAGGCTGCCTTGGCAGCCGCACACTAAAGGCGCCCGGACCAGCAAAAGCATCCAATAGGTCGTCAAGACCTCAGACACAACTAACCAAATCCGGCGCCGCTGCTCATATCAAATAAACGGTCACACCCCTATCTTTCAAAAGTACAAGGGGCTCAACGCACGCAGATGAGTGGCGATTTCTTGTTATCTTGAATTATACATGGTTTCTTTAGAAAACTATCCTTTTGCACGACAACCCTTTTACCTAAATTCCTCTCTTTTACAGATAATCATCGTGCTACACCCGTCCAGGATACGGCACAACGGAGACACAGGCGCAGACGTGCAGCAGGGACCCGACCCAAGGATTCTTTTTAGATTAAGACCCTGCGTAAACCTTTTTTACTGTCTCTTGTTGATACATATCCACCGTTGAGAAGGATGCTGACGTCTTGGCATGTGGCCACGCCAGAACAATGCATGCACCTGGACACAAGGGGCTTCTTACAAAGGCCATTCTTTAGGCCCGGTTTATACCACAAAGACCGAATACCTTAGGAAGTATTCGGCGTCGCGAGTTTGGCCCTATATGCATCAGCTCCGAACCATTGTCTTTGGTCAAATGTTGGGTTTGCCCGGCTCCTGTGTTTTGGTGCCTTACGTTCCGCTTTACCGGCTAAGGTAGCACCAGGAGAACTACTGCGATTGTGCCCTGGTTCATCCGGACGAGCGCCTCAGTAGAGAAAGCCGAAAACTGACTGTCATGATCTAGCGTGAGACTGGTCAACCACTCGATGACCCATGGGAATGTTAGAATTCCTCCGCCTTAACAAAGGGCCGCTTTCCGGCCAGGCATATACGCACCCCGGGATCAGGAGAGTGCGGAGCCACCAGAGGCTATCTAGTAGCCCCACTGTCAAACTCCTATGGCTAAGTGAAAGTGTTAAAGCATTATAGTCTGGTTGCCTCGCTCTCTCCGCTATCACCTCCTTAATAGGACCAAGACGTTGGGTTAAGTGTGAACGCGTGTTTCTGCGAACACCTCCGCATTATATGCGTGGGGGTTGAAGCCGACGACTGCAATCTTTCAGCTAATACACATGTATACATAAACGGCCGCCCAGGAGGCATCACATTACTTTCAGGCAAAAGTATAAAATTAGCCTCATAAAAATTTAAAAAGCATTTCGCTTACAATGAGACTACATGTCAATCAAACATAATATTTTTTTAGCACTGGGTCTCTATCAAACGAGCACCCTCAAGAACTTCCTCAAAGTAGTGCTCAGCAGCCCTTCGACCTATGGCCGAATCCTGCGCTGCAACAGTGGTAGCATCCATCTCTTCCCAGTATGCTTTAGCACGGGCAAAGGCCATTCGTGCGCCTTCTATGCACGCCGACCTCTTCATCGCATTTATGCGCGGCACCACATCAAGGACATGCTGCACCAAGCTGAAATAGCTGCTCAGTTTTGACCTTCCGGGCCATAGTTGATCCACAACAGACCTCATGGAGAGTCCGGACAACCTATTTAGTTCGGCCCATTCGGCTAATTGGTCAGTCAACGAAAGCGGACGCTCGGGAGAAAGGAATTGCTTCCAAAACAGCTGGTCTACTTCACGGTCCGTCTGACTCTGGAAGTACTTGGCCGCATCGACAACGCTCGCCGCCAAATCCATATATGCATCCTCCGAACTCCACAGCCGATCCAGAGGGGCATACCGTGGATCTCCGTACTTCCTCTGCAGCATAAAGGACTTCCCGGCTACAATATCCCCAGGTTCCCGCAGCTCCTCCTTCTTTGCCCTCATAGCAGAGCGGAGGTCTTTTCCTGTTACAGCAGCCTTCTCAAGGTCTGATGCCTTCGCCTGGTTTTCCTTTTCAAGAGCCCGGCAACGGTCTACGGCGGATTTTAATTCTACGGCCATATTAGCCATCTTCTTCCGGCTCTCTCCATGTGCGGCCTTCTCGGCTCGCAACTCTTCGGCCGCCTTCAAAGCAGCCGCATTACCCAATCTTGCTTGTTCCTTGACTCGGGCAAGTTCCGCCCACAAGGTTTCAACAGTGACAGCTCCATCTGCAGTCATAACATGTTAAAAACACTGGCATCATACTCTTCCTATTTGGCGTTTACCAGACAAGGATCCTTACCCTGCGCCTCATCAAGCCTTCTGTTAACAAGCTCGATGTCGGCATCTGCCGCATCCAACCGCCGTTCTAAACGGGCAAACTGGCTAGTCCGGCTGGCCACCAGAGCTTCCATCTCCTGCACATAAAGGCAGTATGGTTATTACCTGGGAATATGATCCTCCGTTCGTCATCGTTTCCGACGACAACCAGAGTCTCAGGGGCTACTATCTACACAGGGCACACCTAGCATGTGCAGGACTATTACACATTCCTTTTCACGTACCTCAAAGCCTGTCAGTAGACTCATAAAAGCTTCATGCAATCCGCTTTCGGTGGACGATATCCTCTCCATCACCATATTTATCAGCACACGGTGATCATCTGAGATGGCCGCTCGCCCCACCAACTCCCTCAGAACGTCCGATCGCACACTAGACGGCGCCGGACTCTTTTGTCTACCCTCTTCAGGAGCCGGACACTGGGAGCCTCGGGGATCAATTGGATCACCTTCTGGCCTCTCCGCACTCGGAGAGGCCCTCCGCGATGACACTTCAGGGTCGCTCGCTTCCGAAGCCGAGGAGTCCGGAGGAGGCGTCTCGCTCTCCATCATCTCTGGAAGAAGATCCCCCGAAGACGAGATCATTTGAGAGGGGCTAAGGCCCGAACTGCACAAATATATGCAGTGGTTATTTTCTCAGAAGAAAAAGATGGCATATCTGTACTATTAAAGTTTTCGGGTCACTTACGACTCCCGGGAGAATTGATCCCCCTGCGGACTTTGTGCGGCAGCACCGCCCCCCAAGGTAGGGCTCCCAGTAGAAGATTTCTTCTCCCGTTTGGAAGCTTCAGCTTTCGAATTCCCGAGCGCAGTCCTTTTCGTTTTCCGGTCGTCTTCCTTCGTGGAGACGCTCGCTCCCTCGGTTAGAATAGGCAGCGTTGGGGGCCCGCATCCGCCTGCATTACCCTCCACGGTATCTTCCTTCAAGGGATCCGGGCAAGGTGCGGTCTGGAGCATCTTTTCCAATACCGGATTCTCCAAGCCCTCAGGGAGGGGGGCCGAACAGTGAATCAACTTTGCCTTTGTTAGCCAGTCCTGGTCGAAAAAGCAAACTCTCAATAACTTCGTAACGAAGGAAAGATAATATGTTTGTCCGGAAGATTCTTTACCTGTTCGGCGGCGCGGTTACTGCTCAGGCCCACGTCCTCGGTGATTTCCGGACACTCTACTTGATGTCCGAAGAATGACTTATACATATCCTCGTGCGTCAGGCCGAGAAAATTTTGAATGGCACGCGGACCCTCGGGATTGAACTCCCACAAGCGAAGGGGGCCGACGTTTGCAAGGCTGGACTTGACGAACCAGCATAACTTGTATTACCGCAACCAAACTAAGATCTCCGTTGAAGAGATCTCGAATGCGGCTTTGCAGTAAAGGCACGTCCTTGGCTGGACCCCAGCTCAGTCCTCTGCTGATCCATGACATCAGTCGTGGTGGAGGGCCCGAGCAAAAAACGGGGGCAGCCACCCACTTGGCACTTCTAGGAGTCGTGATGTAGAACCACTCCTGTTGCCACAATGCAGACACCTCTGGGATGGAACCTTTGGGCCACGAGGCTCCCGTCATCTATTGAGGTGCCTCCACACTCTGTATGTTGCCCTTCGATCACCGTCGGCTTTACTTCAAAGGTCTTGAGCCATAAGCCAAAGTGGGGGGTAACCCGGAGGAAGGCCTCGCATACGACAACAAAGGTCGTGATATGCAGGAAGGAGTCCGGAGCTAGATCATGGAAATCTAGCCCGTAATAAAACATCAAGCCCCTGACGAAAGGATCCAGTGCAAAACCTAGACCCCGGAGGAAGTGGGGGACGAACACAACGCTCTCGTTGGGTTTGGGAGAGGGGACGGCCTGCCCCCGGGGAGGCAGCCGATGCGATATTTCGGCGGTTAGATACCTGGCCTCCCTCAACTTTTTGATGTCTTCTTCCGTGACGGAGGAGGGCATCCATCGGCCTTGAAGGCTGGATCCGGACATGACTGAAGGTTCGGAGCACCTGACCTGAGCTTTGGGCATTTGAGCTTGAGGCGGGGGAAGGATTCGATTGAGCACGGGAGGGAAAAGTAAAAGCTTTGCCCCTTTATAAAGAGGGTGGATATCAAGCGTCCTCCCCGTGTCCGTTTGGACTTGCCTATGATCTAGGAGTCCTAGAAGCGGTTGGGTTACCCACGCCCGTATTGATGAGAATCCCGAAATGAGGGGACACGATCTCTGCTTTGACAAGACGTGCCAAGGAAACTGCCTCGCATAACGCGCTGAGGTGGGATAATGAAACGATTTGGATAAAGGCTTGGCCGTGGCGTGTCACACCACGGAATACGTCAGCAGATTAGATTTGTGCTAATATTATAATTCTCTCTATGGCAATATGTGGAAACTTATTTTGCAGAGCCGGACACTATCTTTGTGTTCAAGATCTTCTATGAAGTATTTGGAGGAGGAACCCGCCTTGCAATGCCGAAGACAATTTGCGCACCGGACTCATCGTCATTGAAGCCTGGTTCAGGGGCTACTGAGGGAGTCCTAGATTACGGGGTGTTCGGATAGCCGAACTATACCTTCAAGCCGGACTCCTGGACTATGAAGATACAAGATTGAAGACTCCGTCCCGTGTCCGGAAGGGACTTTCCTTGGCGTGGAAGGCAAGCTTGGCGATACGGATGTTCAGATCTCCTGCCATTGTAACCGACTCTATGTAACCCTAACCCTATCCGGTGTCTATATAAACCGGCGGGTTTTAGTCCGTAGGACAACATACACATCAACAATCATACCATAGGCTAGCTTCTAGGGTTTAGCCTCTCTGATCTCGTGGTAGATCAACTCTTGTAATACCCATACCATCAATATTAATCAAGCAGGACGTAGGGTTTTACCTCCATCGAGAGGGCCCGAACCTGGGTAAAACTTCATGTCCCCTGCCTCCTGTTACCATCCGGCCTAGACGCATAGTTCGGGACCCCCTACCCGAGATCCGCCGGTTTTGACACCGACATCGACGATCGAATCTCGGGCAATTAACATACCGATGACAAAGGGAACAACGTATGTAGTTATGCGGTTTGATCTACAAAGATCTTCGTAGAATATGTAGGAACCAATATGAGCATCAAGGTTCCGCTATTGGTTATTGACCGGAGATGAGTCTCGGTCATGTCTACATAGTTCTCGAACCCGTAGGGTCCACACGCTTAACGTTCAGTGACGATCGATATTATGAGTTTATGTGTTTTGATGTACCGAAGGTAGTTCGGAGTCCCGGATGTGATCACGGACATGACGAGGAGTCTCGAAATGGTCGAGACATAAATATTGATATATTGGACGGCTATATTCGGACACCGGAAGGGTTTCGGGTGATCTCAGAGAAAACCGGAGTGCAAGAGGGGTTGTCGGACCCCCCCCCCCGGGGGGGGAATGGAGCTTGATGGGCCCTAGTGGGGAGAGAGAGGGCCCGGTAAGGGCAGGCTGCGTGCCCCCTCCCCCCTTGCTCCTTTATATACGGGGGCAGGGGCACCCCATGGACACACAAGTTGATCATTGATCTCTTAGCCGTGTGCGGTGCCCCCCTCCACCATAATCCACCTCGGTCATATCGTAGCGGTGCTTAGGCGAAGCCCTGCGTTGGTAGCTTCATAAACACCGTCATCACGCCGTCGTGCTGACAGAACTCTTCCTTGAAGCTCTACTAGATCGTGAGTTCGTGGGACGTCACTGAGCTGAACATGTGCAGATCGCGGAGGTACCGTATGTTCGGTACTAGGATCGGTCGATCGTGAAGACGTACGACTACATCAACCGCGTTGTCATAACGCTTCCGCTTACGGTCTACGAGGGTACGTGGACGACACTCTCCCCTCTCGTTGCTATGCATCACCATGATCTTGCGTGTGCGTAGAATTTTTTTGAAATTACTACGTTCCCCAACACTGGAACCCCCCGGGAGGTATATGGGCCTTATTGGGCCATAGTGGGAGAGAAGAGAGGGAGGCCTAGAAGGGGGCGCGTCCCCTCAAGCCCAATCTGAATTGGGTGGGGGGCGGCCCCCCTTTCCTTTCACCTCTCTCTCCCTTCCTTCCACTCCTAGTCCAACTAGGGAAGGGGGGAATCCTACTCTCGGTGGGAGTAGGACTCCCCATGGGGCGCGCCATAGGAGGTCCGACCCTCCCCCTCCTCCGCTCCTTTATATACGGGGGAGGGGGGCACCCCATAGACACACAAGTTGATGATTGATCTCTTAGCCATGTGCGGTGCCCCCCTCCACCATAATCCACCTCGGTCATATCGTAGCGGTGCTTAGGCGAAGCCCTGTTCCGGTAGCATCATCATCACCGTCATCACACCGTCGTGCTGACGAAGCTCTCCCTCGACACTCTGCTAGATCGTGAGTTCGTGGGACGTCACCGAGCCGAACGTGTGCAGATTGCGGAGGTGTCGTAACTTCGGTACTAGGATCGGTCGATCGTGAAGACGTAAGACTATATCAATCGTGTTGTCATAACGCTTCCGCTTATGGTCTACGAGGGTACGTGGACAACACTCTCCCCTCTATGCATCACCATGATCTTGCGTGTGCGTAAGAATGTTTTTGAAATTACTGCGTTCCCCAACACTATTTACTAAGCAAGGTATTATTCTTGACCTAAAGGTCATAAATGCCTAGACCATCTTGGTCTTTTGGTCTATACACCACACTCCATTTGGTAAGCCAGTACCTTTTATTTTTGCTTTCTCCTTGCCAAAATAATTCGGATTTAAAATAATTCAGTCTTTGCAGGACCTCTCTTTGGGAACTAGGAAAAGAAGAGCATATAGAGAACCATATTTGTCGGAACAGAATTGATCAAGACAAATCGTCCTCCAACTGAGAGCAACTTGTCTTTTGAACTGCTCAATCATTCTCTAATTGATCTTCTACATGGTTCCACTCCGCATTAGTGAGGCGCCCATATTAGGCCAAGTATTTAATTGGAACTGACCTTGTCCACAGCCGAATAAATCAGCTTATGCAACAACCTCCTCTCCGACTTCTCCAAAGCAAAATAATTCACTTCTATGAAAGTTAATTTTAAGAGGAGACATTTTATCAAACGTTGAAAGCAGACTTTCATGTTCCGAGCCTTATCCACCGCGACCCCATCCTGCGTCGTCGCACGTGCCATCGAGATCCCAGCCGATTTTTGCTTCCCTCACATTGCATTTGCACCATCTTCCTGCAACAGCTGCCACCCCGTTGTCGATCGAATCTGGCTGCCGCATCGCCTACGGTCACTGGATTCACCGTCCCATCCCCCGATACCGATTTCATCCATGTGACACCTGATTTGTCCGCCACTCCGCCAGGCTACGCCGTGCGAGGATGCCATGTCCCCCCCTGTCGCGAACTCCACGACCTACCGTGGCATTTGACTCCGACTGTCAGGCCACTATGCTGCCAAGATCATGTGCGAGGGGCGAGCGAAAAGTGGCTCGACAATTTTGAGAGTCCGGAGCTTGCCGCTCGCACGTACGACATGGTGGCATGGAGGTATGGCCGGCTCTGTTCCGAGCTCAACCTCCTCGAGGTAGAGGAGGCGGGGTTCCTCACCCCTCCTATGTGGACTGTGTCCCATAAAAAGGAGAAGGCAAACCGCCTAGCTGATGTGCAACACACCTTCGAGGGTAGGGACGCGTTGTATATGCAGAAGTTCGCTGAGGCCTATCCGGACCTCATGGCGGCGGAGCTTGCATTCTCCGCCGAGAAGACAAGCAGTGCAGGAAGAAGGAGGACGAGGAGCACCGTCCGAGGGTCTGCGTCAAGATCGATGATTTATTCCACCAGCTTGACAGGTATGGTTGGGACGAGGAGGAGGGGGTGAAGCCGTCTACCGGCAATGACCACGAGACGGGTCCCTCTGATGGAGGGGCGAACTACATCGACTTTGATGAGGAACTACAGTGAAAAGAAGTGAGGAGTAGTAGTGTGATGATCTAGTGTGGAGGTGAGGAGGAGTGTGATGATCTATGTCAATATTGTTTAATTATCTAGTGTGATGCCGATTTTGTTGAATACTTCTTACTAGAGTTTAAAGTTTCAGAATATGTGTTCATGTTTGAAAGTTTCAGAATACTCTCTCCGTTCAGAAATACTTGTCCTCGAAATGGATAAAATAGATGTATCTATAACTAAAATAAGTCCAGATACAATTATTTGGAGGACAAGTATTTCCGGACGGAGGAAGTACGTGTTATGTGTTATGGCAGAGAATTTTTCCGGTACCAAAAACTTTCTCTCTTCAGCCCTAAAACCATTTTTGGACATTAGATAATACATTATCTGTTGATGATGCTCTTAGCCACTTCAATTTGCACGCCAAATTGCGAACTCTATATTAGCAGTGCTGTTGTGGCACCACACAGGTCAGTCAAACGTTTGCTGCGCGGGTTCCGCCGCGCCAAAATAGTTTGATGAACCTGTCGCAGAGCCTCCTCCTGCGCCCGCCCCCGGCCGGCGGCCAGCATGGCCTCCTCCACCTGGTGGACTCCTGCCGTGCCGCCGCCCACCTGCCCACCCTCCGCGCCGCGCACGCGTGCCTACTCCTCCTCCAGCACCTCCCCTCCTCCGCCGTCGCCCGCGTCAAACTCATCCAGGCCTACGCCGCCTGCTCCGCGCTCCCCGCCGCCCGCGCCGTGCTCACCTCCTCCCCCGATCGCACCACCGTCTTCTTCAACGTCCTCCTCCGCGCGCTCACGGCCGCATCCCTCCACCGCGAGGCACTCATCCTCTTCGCCTCCATGCGGCCGCAGGGCCCCTCCTGCTCCCCCGACCACTACACCTACCCGCTCACTCTCAAGTCCTGCGCGGCGTCGGGTAGCCTACGTCTCGGTGTCCAGATCCATGCATCCATTGCCAGGCTCGGCCTCGACGCGAATCTCTTCGTGGCGCACTCGGCGATCAGCATGTATGCGCGGTGCGGCCGCCCGGACGATGCTTACCAGGTGTTCGATGAAATGCAGCACCGGGATGTCGTCTCCTGGAACGCCATGATCTCTGGGTTCGCTCACGCAGGCTTGTTTCAGAGGGCCGTGGTGATTTTCAGGGAGTTGGTGGGGCTGCAGTGTCCACAGCCTGATGCTGGGACCATGGCAAGCATCCTGCCCGCCATGGGTAATGCCAAGGCAGAGGACATCACATTCGTGAGGGAAGTGTTTGAGAAGATGCAGTTTAGAGGACTTATTTCTTGGAATGCTATGCTGTCTATATATGCTATCAATGGACTGCATGTTAAGGCTGTGGAGCTGTTCATGAGGATGGAGAAGGATGGGGTTGAGCCAGATAGGATGACATTATCAACTGTTCTTCCTTGTTGCGGACAGGTCTCGGCATTTTCACTGGGGAAACGAATCCATGAAATTATCAAGAGGAAAAGAATGTGCCCCAATATGTTGCTGGAAAATGCTCTAATGGACATGTACGCCAACTGTGGATGCTTGAAGGATGCCAGGGAGGTATTTGATGCCATGAGTTTGCGGGATGTAGTATCATGGACCTCGATCATTTCTGCATACGGCGTGCGTGGTCATGGGACGGAAGCCATCAATCTGTTTGAGAACATGCTAGGACAGGATCTGCAACCGGATTCTATTGCCTTTGTTGCTGTTCTTGCAGCATGTAGCCATGCAGGCCTCTTGGATGTTGGAAAGCATTATTTTGATTGCATGACTAGTAGATATCAGATAACCCCAAAAGCAGAGCACTATACATGTATGGTGGATCTTCTTGGGCGTGCTGGGTGTATAAGCGAGGCATATGATTTCATTTTGGCGATGCCTATCAAGCCAAATGAAAGAGTCTGGGGAGCCTTATTAGGAGCTTGTCGGATTCACTCCAATATGGACATTGGGTTGTTGGCAGCAGACAGTTTGTTCAGAATGGTGCCCGATCAGACGGGATACTATGTGCTATTATCGAATATTTATGCTAGGGCTGGACGATGGGCAGATGTTACCTCGGTGAGAAGTGTCATGGCAAGCAAAGGTATCAAGAAATTGCCTGGTGCTAGCAATGTTGAGATAGGAGATCAGGTCCACACATTTCATGTTGGTGATAGATCTCATCCACAATCCGAAATGATCTACAAAAAGTTGGATGAGTTGTTAGGAAGGATCAGGGGAATGGGTTATAACCCAGGAGTTGAGGGTACACTTCATGATGTTGAAGAGGAAGAGAAGGAGGGCCATCTTTCAGTGCACAGTGAAAAATTGGCTATTGCGTTTGTTCTTATAAACACTAGTCCAGGGACACCCATTAGAATAACAATGAATCTCAGAACGTGTAGTGATTGCCATCATGCTGCAAAACTCATTTCAGCTATCACAGATAGAGAGATTATCCTTAAAGACGTCAACAGGTTCCACCATATAGTACAAGGAGTGTGCTCATGTGGGGACTATTGGTAACCAAGTATAGGATTATCACATAGTGCATTCTTAACATCAAGTTGGTCTGATTGATGAGGAAAGACCTTAGTAAGAAGATTGGCAACTTGTGTGATTTCTGGGTTGACTGAGATGGTAATTGCATGTGCAACATTTCGTTCATAAATGCAGCATCCATGTGCTACTCTGCATTACCAGAGTCAAAAAGAAAAATACGAAGACTCATCCAGGGAGTGAGCATCTAATTTTCTGATCTTATTATTGGTTCAGTAAAAGCAACAACTAGAAAGTGTTGTTGTTTTCAAGACCCATGCAATGCAAGCTACTCCCTCCGTTCCAAAATAGATGACTCAACTTTGTACTAACTTTAGGAGTAGGATATAACTTTCTTTGATGTATGAAGGCAGGTATCAGGATACATGCTTTCTGGGAGAACCAGAAGCATCGATTACGAATCTCCCACCTGAACAAGATCCATATTAGCGGCGATTCTTCAGAAATTGGTGGCTGAGCTAAAAAAGTGATTAATCAAGATCTCATACAGGTCTGTATTTCGTTGCAATGCTACCTTTCATGGTTCCTACAATCCCATTCAAAAATATCAAGCAGAAAATCATCACATGGGTAAGAGTCACATCAATTAGCCTTGGTAACCATACAGCATGGTCTGTACCCACATGGATCCACTCCTTAATTTTGCATTACTAATAGACAAACAAGGATTCCATACTAGATGCGAAAGAACAAAAAACACTTCTCTTGCCCTTACACAAATTTGAGGCATGGTTTTGTTGTCCTCTCTTAGTTTTGATCACGATAGCTGTCTGTAAGTCTTCCTTTTTATAGTGCAGTTAGTATTTATGAGAATGATGCGCTGAAAGCAACTGTACTCGGTTCAGCAGCTTCATGAGCTATATTAGTTTAGTCAGTCCAGTTTGATTATGCAGAATTAAATCACAATTTCTCTGTACAGTGCCCAGGCTTGATGGCGCGGTCAATAATTTTGGAAAAGGAAAGTAGAGAGGTGGGTTTAAGTCTCTGCTGAGAAACAGCTTGCTATGATACCAAATGTGGACCAAAGGAGATCTCATATGAAATTTGCTTTCCGAAAGGAACTACATAATGCACTAATCAATAATCATGCTAGTTTTATGATATTCCTAATGATTTGGAGACACTTTTCTTGTTAAACAAAGGTTTTGAAGGCTTTGGCCAAAGGACAGGAATAAGCCTGGCCAGTCCTAATTATTGGACTAATAAAATTTGAACCCTGCATCTCTTTCCAAAAGAACACCTACATGACTTTGATCTAAAATATCAGAGCAGGCATTAGGCATGGCATTGCCTTTCCAGCACCCATATGTCCTTGTTTTTTTTAATGAAGAACTATAGCTGGGCTGCAAGGGATCATGTAGGCCTTCTAACTAGTTGTCTGGGTATTATGTGCTCTCCTCATTCAGTGTTGTCACAGCCTTTCCTTCGTTCAGCAATATTCTGCGACCCTCTTGCCCATCAACATATACTTACTGCGTTGATAAAATGTGGGTGAAAAAAAACATGGAAGATGATGTGATTGTGTGGAAACATAAAAATGATGGGGTTTACTCCGCGGCCTCAGCCTATAGGGCCCAATTCTTGGGCCTGGTGATATCCCCCTTGGACCGCATGATATGGAAGAATTGGGCACCACCAAAGGTCAAGTTCTTTGCTTGGTTGGCCCTTAGGACAGAATTTGGACTGCCGACAGACTTGCAAAACGTGGATGGGAAAATTGTGGCTTATGCCTGCTTTGCAAACGAGAGCCCGAGACCGGGCCACATCTCTTCTTCAAATGTCGTTACACCATCAGACTCTGGAGCATGCTGGTCGCAAAACTTGGCCTTGAACATGTCGATATATCTACATGGCACTTGGCGGGATCCGTTGAGGAGTGGTGGGATAGAAGAACCGGCATGGATATTCCATCACGCAAGGCCATGGCCTCTCTCACCATGCTTGTCTCTTGGGCAATTTGGAACGAAAGGAATGCCAGGGTCTTTTGACATAAAAATGCACCGCCCCCGATCGTCCTCAACATCATCCTCGAGGAAGCGAAACTATGGGTCGCCGCGGGTGCAAAGAAACTAGGGGAAATCATAATACGCGCGTAATTGTCATGCGGTATTGTATGGACACTTGTAAAACTCTATTCCTCTCTTAATTAATATACCCAAATTCTAAAAAGTGCACGCGTGCTATTTAACTGAAACGAGCACACCCGCTACGCGACAGGCAAGCAACCAGCGGTAAGGAAAGAAAAAAAAGTCTGTCGATATCTATCCTCAGCTCGATTGCAATTTCGTCGCCTCGATCCCCTTCCTCGCCGACGCGGATGCCCATGAGCTGGACGGAGTAGGCGACGCGGTCGAAGTACGGAAGCGGCAAGGCCGGCTGGTACAGGGGCGTGTAGTTGAGAGACGGAAGGTGGGCAGGTCGCTGTGGGAGTCCGAGGAGCAGCACGCCGGCGTCGTCGCGGCCGGAGATGCGGCACGTGAAGTGTGGGGTGCTGGCCCGCGAGACCAAGGAGAGGGCGCCCCTGTTCATGCCCAGCAGCCCGGCGCTCGGGCCGCCGACCGGGACGAGTCGAACCCGGAAGCAATGCAGCGGAATGCCGCGCACAACGGCAGAGATGTCAGTCGCGAGCGTGCCGTCAGAGGAGGACCCGTCCGCGCGTAGGAGAGCGAAACGCTGCACCTGCTCGATGCCGCGTTGCAGGCCGGAGGCGACGGCAGGTCACGGGAGCGGCACTGTGCGGAGGCGTAGGGCACGGCGACGAAGGTGGTCGAGCTCCTCGGGCCGAAGGACATCACGTTGTTCCTGGCGTAGAACAGCAAGGACAGCTCGCTGCCGGTGTCGAGCACCATGGTGACGTTCTGCGGCGGCGAGCGAGACAGTGAGGCTGACGTTGTGGTGGAACCACATCTTGCTCGACTGCCATGGCAAAACTGCTCGCATAATGAACAGGTTTATTCTCTATGTCAGTCCTTGTCCGCTACATGGTCGTGGATAGGAATCTTGGATGGGAGCCTACTTGTAATGTAATTACCACAATTCTAGAAAGAAATGAGCAGGCTTTTGCAGATTTTAGGTCTCTTTTTTCTTCTAGCAAATTATCACATTTTGGGTCCATTTGATGGTTTCGGAACATCATGAACTAGACCTGGAACTAGAACTACCATGAGAGAATTAATAACATTGATTTTCATTGTGGTTGGGAATTTTTAAACAACTTCCCGCAAGCTAATGCATCTTTGTTTGTGATGTAAACGGTACAAAAGCAAACTTAGAGCCTGTTCAGTAACGCTTCGGCTTCAAACACTATCAACTCTACGCCAGAGCCAGGTCAAACGCGACGACTCCCGGAGTTGAACTCTTGGCTGCTAGGTCATGGCGTATTGTAGTATTTGTGGAGTTGAACTCCCGGAGTTGAAAGAATGTTGATCAAAAGAAACTTTAGAATGATGTTAGTCATTGAAGAGTCATGATAGCCATATTAGAAAATCATTAGTTTAATAATAGTCACCATAGGCAATTTGACAGCAAATTTTCTTCTTGTAGCACCAAAATTGCTCAATATAGTATCAAAGTTGCTCGAAAAAAATAGTTTGTCGAAGGCAACTTAACATGTAATCCTAGTCAACTTGACGGTCATGATAGCCAACTTATGGGAGCACCGAGTTGATAGGTAGTCACTATATGCAACATTGCAATAAAGTGCTTCATGTATCACCAAAGTTGATAGGTAGTCATGGAAGACAACTTATAGGAAATGCTAGACAACTTGTTAGTCATATTAGGCAACTCAAAAGAACATTGGACTGATAGGTGACCGTGATACATAACCCAACTAAAAGTTGCTTACCTTGTTTCAAAAATTGCCTCCCCGTCCACCAAAAGTTGTCTATCTGACAAGAAAAAAAGTTCATCAAAAGAAACTTCATAGGTGGCGCTAGGCAAGTTGACGTTCATGATAGCCAACTTATAAAAGCATTGATTTGATATGTAGCCGTCATAGGCAACCTAGCGACGAGGTGTGTTATGTAGCACCAAAGTTGATAGGTAGTCATGGTAGGAAACTTACATGTGATGGTAGGCAGCTTGGTAGGCAACTTATAGGTGATGGTAGGCAACTTGGTAGTCATCATAGCCACTTCAAAAGAACATTTTGATGATAGGTGACCATGATACACAACCTAGGCGAAAGTTGCTTACTGTAATAAAAAAGTTGCCTCTCCGTGGCATGAAGTTGCTTGAGATTTTTCTTCATCAGAAGCAATTTCATTGGCTACCTAAGCAACTTGAGGTCATGAAAGCCATCTTTATAAGAGCATTGAGTTGATAATAGGTAGTCCTGATAAGAAACAAGGTGGGTCACGTAGCAACAACTTTGATAGGTAGTCATGGTAGGCAACTTAAAAGTGATGCTAGGCAATTTCATAGTCATCATAGCTAACTCAAAAGAACATTAGGATGATAGATGACTATGATACACAACCTAACCAAAAGTTGCCTCTCCGTGGCACCAAAGTTGCTTGAGAAAAAAAAGATCGTCGAAAGCAACGTCATAGTTGACGCTAGGCAACTTATATGTCATGCTAGGGCAATTTGATAGTCATTGTAACCAACTCAAAAGAACATTAGGGGTAAAAGTTGCCTACTGTAGTTCAAAAGTTGCCTCTCTGTGGCAAAAAAGTTGCTTGAGAAGATAAGTTCATCAAAAGCAACTTCATAGGTGACGCCAGGCAACTTGACAATCCTGATAGCCAACTTTATAAGAGCATTGAGTCGATACGTAGTCATGATAGGCAACCTAGCAATAAGTGCTTCATATAGCAGCAAAGTTGATAGCTAGTCATGGTAGGCAACTTACACGTGATGCTAGGCAATTTGGTAGTCATCATAACCAACTCAAAAGAACATCTGGAATGATAGGTGACCATGATGCACACCCTAACCGAAAGTTGCCTACAGTAGTACAAAAGTTGCCTCCCCGTGACATCAAAATTGCCTGAAGAAAAAAAGTTCGTCGAACATATCGATATGGGATCTAGTTTTGAAGAGCTCGTCGCCAGGGATCTAACAGTGAAAACAGATCTTAATTTTGATGCTCCGTTCAAAAATTATGACTTTTTTAAAAAATTGAACACACAAAATAATTGCACATGGGACAAAATCTTTCTTTTTTGGGTGTGTGCTCCGGAATGCTAGGAAGCACACGTGTGCTCCCTAGTCGCGTCCATTAATATATGAGGCAAATCTTTTGCCCTGTTTCAAAAAAAAAAGTGCTCAGCACCAGCAAATGATATGATCTATAACTGGGCCGCACACCTCTCGTACTAGGGGGGAAGCCGAATCTTGTGTTGAATGGGTCCATAGCAAATTCGTGGTCCATGTTGGTAGCCTTGGAGGTGGACTCGACACCGCATCTACCTTCTAATTATATCAGCTTGCAAGTGAGTCCCTACTGCATTTATTGTCGAGAAAAATCAGATGGTTGCTCTGTGCACTTGTCACGATCATCCGATCACTTCCTGTCCACCTCTGTTACAGTCGAAGAGACACGTACTATCACAGTTGAAGAAATCAGCATGATACTACGACGGTTTCTGTTCTGTTACAGAAACGATACAGTGCTGCAATAAATCGGCGCTGTCTTGGTTAGTGTTTCTGTCCATCCGTTTTATGTGGCTTGATTTATTTATTTCGGGGTTCATCTACTGGGAAATCTTCTTCGCCGTGCGAAAACTGGTGGATGGATGCACATGATCTGATTCTTGACATGGCCGACCAGTGTTTTCCATTTCAGTGAAATGGCAGTTCATGTATTATCATCATTGTCAGGAAACTTAAATACATGCACATGCTCTGATTTTTGACACGGCAACAAAACGAGAGCCAATCCCAGCTGAACACACGCGGATCCTCGTGCCGCGTATCGTATCGTACGCGAGCCCCATCTCCCGCACCGCATGATTTTTGTGAACATTGCATCATAAGCAACAAGCTTTTGAAGTTTTGATCCAGCAACAACCGCCGATGGAGGTACGTGCGTGGGGTTAGAGCAAGACACGGGTCGGCGAACGCTGCTGGCTTTAATGCGACCCCGTGACAGGTTTCGTTGGGGCGCAGCGCTCTCGGCGCGCGCGATGTCTCACCCGCCCGATCGATCGATCCATCGATCGAACCCACCCAATAATTGGGACGCGATCTTCGCTCACTCATCCTGCCTAAACATTAGGTAGCAGGCGAGCCTTCTTCCTCGCCGGTCCTTTTCCTGATGGATGGTCTCATCCCCCGCTCTCTCCATCGCGCGCCCAGCAGCTGCCATGCTGCGCTGCGTGCGTGGCCGTGTGCTCTGTTTACGTTGCATGCCGTCGCCACTAGGCAAGAGAGACAGCGAAGCTTTGGAAGCAAGCGCCTTTGGTCTAGAAAAACATCCATGTTGCCGCGTGAATCGTGTCTGCCTTGGTGAGTATGATTCACTCTGCCGTACGTGGCGTCAGCTCCATCGGGCGACCAGCGGGAGCTTGCTTAGGCCCGAGGCGACACGATTAGCGGACAGTAACGCTGAACCAGACGGATTTGAAGTCAGGTCGCTGTGTGTGGAGGTAGTTACGGGGAGCTAGCTAGATGTGAATGATTCCGTTTCTTTGTGCGTTTTCACTAGAGTGCAAGCATGGTCAATGTGAGTTCCATAGTTGCTGTTGCTGAATTGGCAAATTTGATTCAGACTTGGGAAGCACGCATGCACAATGCAGACACCCATGGAGTGTGTTTATATATATGTAGTTCGAGGGAAAACAAATGAAAGGCAAAGCAAGCTCAGTAGTGCTTTTGTGTATCTTATTATGGTGGAATCATGCACCCCCTAAAACCCATTTGGCTAATAACTTTCTTGTGCAGCAACTTGGCGACCATACGCGCGTCCTGCAGCTTCATTTGGATAGTGCTTCGTCCCATGAAGAAAAGAGACTGTACAGAACCTATAAACGAGAAACAATAATGCGCATCCGTAGGGCTTGACAGTACACAAGCCACTATCCTTCACTTTCCAAGCTCACAGGGGTGATCGAATGTGCCTTTTGATCTTTCTGGCCGACACAGTGCAATTATGTTGGAGAAAGATAAATAGAGGCTAGCATGTGCATAGAACGCGCACTACCCCTGTATACGAACGAAGGACAAAATTATTGTACGACCTGGGCCAAAATGGGAACGTGCTTTATCATGGCGATTTTATTTAGAAATAGTTTGAACCACACGTATCATTCATTCATCTGCTTGTTGCCTGCCCAGAGAGTTAGCTTTGCCCTTTATCTCATTCATTCATCAACAAAAAGGTCAAGGAACGCTGCTACTTTCGTTCTGTTATCTTCAGCTTGACATACAAAAACAGGTAAAAAGGAACAACTTATGTGTTGTTCACAACACAAATCATCACTCTGACGATGACGATGAAAAGAACACGAGGCTCGCCGCAAGGCCATGCGTTCATCTGCTCTGGCGCTGCCGCTGCCACTGCCACTGCCACCGACGATCGGTCGAGCGCTCCATGCATGCCGATGATGGCTTTAATTTGGCATGTACTTTCTGACTAGTAGTCTCGTGGTAGCAGTAGAGTCGTCGGTTGCGTTTGCGCCTCCGTCCCTGCTGCCGCGCCTGCTAGTGGCGCGTACGTACGTAGCCGCGCGCTCTGGCAGCACAGCGACCGGGCGTCCACTTCCCGCTCGGCCGCGCGCGACCACGAAACCAAACGCACCCGGCACCCGTACGGCGACCGGATTCCTCTTGCTCGTCCTCGCACGGCTGCATCGCATGGCGTCCCTTTCCTTTCGAGGCAAACATCAGCGGCCGCGCCCACCGGCGACGCGCCGCCAACCGCGCCGTACGTACGTGCGTATACCGGCCGCGTGGCCTCACCTGCATGCCGCTACGTACTTGGACGTGCTCGCTTGGGGCTATGGCTGGGGCTGGGTCTGGGCAGGCCGGCGCGGCGTAACTGCGGCGACAGCGACCCAGCGGGAGGAGGAGGAGGAGGACGGGCCTCCGGCAACTCCCCTCCTCGGGATACCGTCCGGCCCATGATTGGCATGCATGCGCGACACGTACGCCGTCGCTCGCGAGCGGGGGGCCTCGGCCGGTCGCGTACGGGCGTGGGGCCTGGTCGCCACGAATACTACTACTAGATCGTTTCGCTTCGTCGTGCAGTTAATAAGTGTGCGTGTGTGATGTGTGTCGTCAGTGGTGCACTATGCACTGCTTGTGTTTGTTTGTGGCTCAGGGCATCTCCAGCCGCGCTCTCAGGAGGGCTCTCCAAGCGATTTTTTTGCACCGACATAAAAAAATAGTTCAGTCGCGTCTTCGGGAGTCTGATTTTTGCCGGCCTGGGCCGAAAACAGCGCCGGCGGACACAGGCCGAACCCGGCGTGCTGGGGGGCGCCCGGGGCGAACTGTTTTGACGCGAAACAGCCGCGGGCCCGCCGCGTCAGCGACACAGCACCTCGTCTTCCCCCAACGGCCTCGGTTCCCGCGGGGAATCAATGCCAAGGCTGCCGCCGGTCAGCCTTGCCATTGATTCCTCACAGGCGACGCGTCACGGGACGATGCGCCGACGCCTCCTCTCCCTCGCACGCGTACACATGGGTGCGGCGCGGCTATATAGCCGGTGGCCTGCACTCGCCTGTGCCCACACTAGCCCCGCCTCCCGCCGCCGCCCAGCTCCTCCCTCTTCCTACCTCTCCCGAGCACCGCCGCCCAGCCCCTCCCTCTATCTCTCTACCTCTCCCGAGCCCGTCGCCATGGCGAAACGCTTCCCCGGAGACGAGGCGGCGGCCAACGGCTTCGGCCGTCGTTCGCTCCGCGAACAGGAGTCCTGGCTCCTGTTCCAGGCGAACATCCCGGCGTCGCCGGACATGCGCGCCGGACCGACGGGTGGAGGCTCAGCGCTGGGGGAGTGCCCATTCCCCCGTTGCCCGACGTCGTGGCGAAGCCGAAGTACTTCGCCGAGGAAGTCGAGGTCGTGCGCGTCTCCCTCACCGACGCCCAACTCTCCCTCCTCCAGTACGCCGCCGACAACCACGCGGCTTGGGCGGCTTATTTCAAGCGCCGCCAGCAGCAGCGCTTGGCGTCCATCAACAGCGCGCCGGTGGTTGGTGGCCGGCAGAACAGCAAGGGGCGTCACCTGTGGTGGGGCGTCCCCGGGCGCACACTCGAGGGCGTGCTGACGTACCTCGAGGACGACAACGACCCGCCGTTGGCGTACCCGGCGAGGGCAGCCGCCCCGACGCAGCACCGATGCGCCGGGCCATGGGCGCCAAGGAGGTTCGGGTCCTCCTCCTCTTCTTCCTCCTCCCGATCTTCATCGCACTCCTCCGGCACTCCGGCCCTGCTCGACGTCAAGGTCGAGCCCGCGGCGGAGACGCCGCTCGGCCGGCGCACTCGCAGCGCCGGCATCGTTATCAACGAGGGCGGCCGGCGCGCCTACTCGTCGGCTCCTCCTCCGTGCTTCGATAAGCCAAAGACGGAGCCGGGGCTCGCGCTGGTGAAGACGGAGCCGGGGCTCGCGCCGATGAAGAAGGAGCCGGCCGTGCCGGTGACGACGGAGCTCGACGACGACGACGCGGCCCTGGAATGGGCGCGCAGGGACTCCATAGCGATGGAGAAGGAGCGCCTGAAGAAGGCGAAGGAGCGCCAGTGCGCCACCCTGCTTCACTTCGCGGAGCGTCGACGCGGCCGCGACGAAGGCGGAGTCGTCATCATCTGCGATAGCGACGACGACGACGACGATGCTCCGCCACTAGTCCGCCATAGCGATGCCGGGCAGGGGTCCAGTAGGGGCGCCCGCGTCAAGGAGGAGAAGGCCGACGACGACGACGCCGGCGACAGCGGCGATTTCAGCCGGTTTTTCCTTTAGATTGGTTTATGTATATGTGCTATGTAATGAAAATCCGCGAACTTCGCCGAAATTTGCCGAAATTTATCGTATTTGGCCGAATTTTATCGTGTTCAAGCCAAACTTCGCCGAACTTCTTTTATTTTAAAACGTGCCTGAGGCGGCCCTGGGGCCGGCGGCTGAGGACCAACTCATTCTCAGGCCTAATTTTTGCGTTGGCTCACCCTCATACGGCGATTTTAGACGCTCCCTGGTGGGTCACCGGCTGGAGATGCCCTCAAGGGAGGAGCGTGGCGTTCGACGGATAGCTAGGGCGCGTCGCCGGCCCCGCGCCCGTGGAGTGTCGGTGCACGAGAGAGGGAGAGAGGATTTCCACGTGCTCGGTCAGGTCAGGTGCGTGCATGGTTGGCGTTGGAGCCGAGAATCTTTGGGCTTAGGGTCGGGGAATGACAGCAAGGACATCCACTGTGTTGGGCGGTTGTACTTGAAATCCTCCGCATGGAAAATGGCCGGTGCTAGCCCATTATTAACACGTAAGGCGCCAAAACGGGGCGGGGCATGCGTGGCGGGTGACGTGGCTCCTTTTGGAGAGCGCGGGGCAGCGATCCAGCTGCACCTGCAACCCCTCGCCGTGTGTGTGCGCGCGCGCGTGTCCATCCCGTCGCACGGGGAACAAACGAGCCCGAATTTGATATATTTCCGCGCTGCTGCTTCGTTCGAAAAGGGGAAGCTTCTGTCACTGTAACCGACGGCGGCCGGCGTACTTTATTCAGCACGCGTGGTACGAAACGAGCTCGCAATCTGGCGTTGCAGCGAGACGAGACGTGATCCCACCAAAACGAGTAAAGAAATGAAGCGAGGCCGGTGTCCCATACTGTGCTACTGCTCTCTCCGCTCCCACGTCCGTACTGCTGCATGTGGAAGCCTTGCCTTGCCTTGCCTCTATGCTCTCTCCAACGAGACGAGGCCTGGCTTTCCTGAAAGAGTAGTAGAAAAACGGTGGATGTCAGGCGGGCCGTGTCCGTCCCCAAGGTGGGTAAAGGCCAACTCCACCGCGTGACCCCAAACGGACGTCCGTTTTGTCCGGTTTTTGTCCCTTTGGATAGGGATTTGAGGTCGTATTCGGGCCTACCCTGAGATGCGGTGGCCGTGCGTCCAGCGCGCGGCCGCATCCTTTTGCCCCACCCTGTCCGCGTCTATTTAAAAAAAAGGGACGTTTCAAATGCCAAGCCTCAGTTTACGACCCGAGGGGGACCGGCATGGTGCCCGTGAACGGTGCACGCGCCTGCTTTCTTTGCATCTCGACGGAAGGCCACCCGCCGCTGCTGGACCCAGGCGTCACGTTGAGGTCGATGACGGCCGCGGGGCGTGGTGTGGACGACGCGAACAAGCCCACGTCCGGCGACGGCGAGAAATGGGTCTGGCCGTCGTGCCTGGGTGGAGGAAAGCCGAGCGACATGGGCGCGGCGCGCGACGTCGGCGACTGCAGTGCGTAGGCCGGGCGACCGACGAGCCTGTGCTTGCCGGGCCGACGGCCGCTGCATGGAACCCCGCTGGACGGCCCATGCCAAGCACGAGGATGGCGTGCGCTTTGTTGACGAGGTCCTCCTTCTCGTCGGCAGCGGCCTTGCGCCGCACGGCCTCCAGCTCCTCGCGCTGGGCGGCGAACTTGGCCGCGGCGGCATTCATCTTGACGGCCATTCTCCGTTCCCTCCTCTTCGCCGATTCCGCGTCCAACTTGGCGATCTCCTCCGGCGTGTACTCTGACCGCGGCTTCCTTGGCGCCTTCTTCTTCACCTTTGCGGTCGGGTCGACGGCCAGGCCGCCGGAACTCGGCGGGGCGTCGGCCATGGACGGGGGAGAGAGGGGGGCGGCGGGAGGGACGTGGGAGGGTTTGGGGGAAATAACGCCAAATGGCCGTCGGGGTTTTTTTGGTTTCTCCCACCGACAGGCGGGCCAGGGGAGGACAAGCGCGCGCGTCCCCCCGTCCGCGCGCTGTCCGTTTCACCCCAAAACTGGCGCAAGTTTGGGCTGGGGATGGGTCGAAAGCGGACACAAAGCGGACAAAAGTCCGTTTGCTCCCGCGCCCTGGGCCGCCTTTTTTGTCCCTTTTAACCCAAGCGGACGGGGCCGGACAGGATAGGGTCGCGCGGTGGAGTTGGCCTAATTATGACGCAGGTACCAGTTAGGTGCCCTGCGCACCTCCGGAGTCGCCATCGGTGGTGCGTACCGCTATGGTGGCTGCCGCATTTACTCTGCGCCGATGGTCAGGTCTGTTCCGCCGCATCCCCGCCGTCGCCTCCTGCTTCTGCTCGGGTAAGGTGGCCAGTGATGAGCCGAGGTGACTCGCCAGCAGGGAATTTGATTTGGGTTGTGCATATAAGAAGAAGACTCGAAAAGAAAAGAGAGAATGGATCTCTCCCGCGTCAAGTCTTTGCGGTTGTCGGCCCACGGGCGAGGTGAGCTGCAACCTGCCGCCCGTGTCACCGCTCGTTAATTCGTAGTCGCCGTCGCCACGTGAGTGCATCGCGAGCGGCAGCACCATTTGCTAGGCCGCGCGACCATCCTCGGCGTCGGAGCCTTGATCGACTGGCCCGACGGCCGGCCTGGTCGTGCGGGTCGCTTAGAGCAACTCCAACGCATTGACCCAAACGGACATGAATTTTGTCCGCATTTTGTCCGTTTGGGTCACCCGTCCGCCTAACGGACATGAGCCGGACAGGGGCTGCCCGTGGATGAACCCAACGCAAAGACCAAAAAACTGACACGCAATGTGGAGACCCAACTTTCCTTCCGCGTCTGCCCCAAGCTCGCCGCCGCGCCTGGCCCCGAGCTCGCCGCGGCCGCCCTGAGCTTGCCGCGGCCGGCCATTCCTCACCGCGCCTGGCCAAGAGCTCACCATGCCCGACCCTCCCTCGCCGCGCCTGGTCAAGAGCTCGCCGCAGCCGGCCCCGAGCTCGCCGCGCCCTGCCAAGGGCTCGTCGTGCCCGACCCTCCCTCGTCGCGTCCGGCCAAGAACTCGCTGCAGTCGGCCCTCCCTTGCCGCGCCCGACCAAGAACTCGCGGCGCCCGGCCCTCCCTTGCCGCGCCCGGCCAAGAGCTCGCCGCGGCCCGGTCCTCCCTCCCCGAGCTCGTCGCGCCCGGCCAACGAACTACTGCTGTTGTGGCCGCAGGCGATGCGGGAGGTCGCCTTCGACGAGGCGGGAGGCGGCGGCCAGCGTCGGTGGCCTCGCCGGTGCACGTGGCCGGCGAGGCATGAATATCGGTGAGGGGCGGAGGATCTGCGCGGGACGGGATGGATCTGGCCGGTCGGTGCCGGATCCGGCCAACGGCGGGCGGGATTGGTGTGGCTGCGTGGGAGCTGGGGACGAGCGGGCGCCGCGCTGTGCTTCGGTTGGAGGCGGGTCGCTGATGTGTGGGACCGGGCCGGACACGCGAGGACACGAGCGAGCGACGAGAGCGTCTGCTTTTGTCCGTCGCCGACCCATTTCTTCCCATATTTGCGTCTAGTTTGGGTCGGGGACGGATAGTAAGCGGAGAGCGGGCGGGCGCCTTGTCCGTTTGGGTCGCCCCGTTGGGCCATCTTTTTTGTCCGGATGACCCAAACGGATAAAATGGGTCTCCCTATTGGAGTTGCTCTTAGGCCAACTCCAGCGCGCGACCCCATTCCGGCCGGCCCGCCCGTTTGGGACAAAACAGACAGACCCCGCGACCCAGAGCGCGACGACCTGGACCTATCTTGTTCATTTTGTGTCCGGCCCGATCCATTTCATGCTCAAACATGCGTCCAGTTTGGGTTCAGCCGAACAGTAAACGGACGCACCGCTCGTTCGCGTCGGGGCCGCGTAGGAGGCGGCCAAATACCTCCCACCGCCCAACATAAATGCGCACGCGCGGTCGGCCCCACCTGTCATCCGCCCATGCGCGCAGGCAGGCGTCTTTCTTAAATGAGAAGTCGTGGACCGGTCGCAGTCCACGCTCCACTCCGGTCGCTGCTGCCTCCTCGAAACCCGACACCCAAATCCTAGCTATCCCTTCCACTTCCTCGAGCTCACCGGCCACCGATAGCCATGGTGTGGTGGAGCACCCGCCGCAAGGGGGCGCACGACCATGAGGCAGGCTCGTCCTCGGGCCGCCGCTGCCGCGGCGTCAAAGCTGAGCCTGGATCACCCCCACGGAGGGCCCCTGCGCCTCCCGCATTCACCATCACCCTACGGCCGTCGACGAGCGCAATCGGCATTACATTCACATGGACGTTTGCCGTCGTTATTGGGAAACGAGGACGCCGCTTCCCTGGAACGACATTCACCTGCCCAATAACGGGCATCTATTCGCGGATCGGGTGTCGATCCTGCCGGTCCCGACGAGCGATCGTGCCTGCCGCGATGAGATCGAACCCCGCCGGTCCCGACAAGCGGTCGTGCCTGTCGCGAGGAGATCGAACCCCGCCGCCGCCTCCTGCTCGACGACCTGTTCTACGACCCTAGGTATGCCGTCGACTCCGCCCTGTGGGACACATGGTTTCAGGACGAGCACGACACGCGGCGCGTATCCTTCTTTGCCGACACCTCATCAGAGCCGCGACAGCCACGTCCAGAGCGCCACGCGCGTGCTCCGAGCCCTCCCCAGGTGCGCGGTCGTACGTGGGTGCACCGCATCAGGCCGACGCCGTCGCCTTCGCCCTCTCTGTCGCCACCACCACCTCCTCACATGGTAGAGGAGGAGGAAGCTCGGCTCCTTCAACGTGTCATGGAAGACTCCATGAACACGCACAATGAGCGCCAATGGGAGGGCCTGGACACCATGATTGCCCTCTTTGCGGCCGGCGACGTGACCATGCCGGAGTTGGAGATGAGGGACGTGAAGGAGGAGGTGAGGGAGGAGCAGCCCGTCACCGCGTTCCACCCGGGCCTGATGGGCCAGCGGTGGAACTGGTCGTGCACGACCGCGGACATGGCCGACGGCGTGGGGGAGGGGGGGGGGCGTCAACTGGTGCCCTACGCCGCCATAGACACCGGAGTGCGAGACGTCGCCACGGGGCGAGGTGGTGCAGGCGCCTCCCACCTTCCAGGAGCCTTCCGCCTTCCAGGGACCGGCCCACCTTTGGACGCCGTCACCCTACATCGACCTCACTGGCGACGAGGACGGCAACGGCAACGCGTGAGGAGACGGTGACGGGCACGGCAGCTGCATGCGGGTGGCAGCACTTTTCTTTTGTTTTTTTAATGTTAATTATGTTATTGTTAAGAATTGTGGAATGAGGCGTTTTAAAGCCGTGATGACTGTTTAATTATATTTTATGTTTTTATATTTGCATTTATTTTAATTTTTTTAACATTCTTTTTTAGTTTTGCGATTTTTATATCACGTTCACCCCAAACATAATATGGGATGCGGCTGCGCGTTGGACACACCGACACAGCAACAGCTCCAAGCAAACACGAACGACCCGATTGCCGTCCCAAACAGACAAAAACATGTCAAAACAGATGTCCATTTGGGATCGTACACTGAAGTTGGCCTTACGGAACATGTACTATCGCGGCATGCGTGCGGCGGCTGCCGGCTGTTGTGGAACCGAAGCCACCAGAATTCTCTGAACCGTTTTCTTTTTTCATTTTGCGTGGATTTTATTTTCTGCGCCTAGCCGCCATCCTGAATTTATAATCTCGTAACGTACGGATAAGGCATGTATCAGGTCAGCATGTATCAGGTCAACATGTATCCATCCGATTGCGATCGAAGCGTTTCTTATGCGTGACGGCTGACAAACATCCGATGCCGCCATTGTTATTACGCTATAGGCGTCACCTTCGTAAGTAGTATTGTATTCCGAATCCGCTCTTTGGATTTTGTATATACCACGTACAATGGTAGCAATACACTGTCGGCATCTATCCTCTTGTCATGCGTGCATTATGCTCTTTTTGGCAGAAGCGAGTTCGCGTATCAATCAGCTCTTTGGATTTGTGTGACACGGACGACGAGCATCTCAGGTTCGGTTGCTTAACTTAACCAGAATGCTTGTGCATTGTAACGGGATATAAATATTTTAATATGTTAGCTTGTAATTTACCTGTCAATAATAATGCTAAATGTTCATCAAATTCTGTCTATGAATTATCTTATACTTTGATTAGAATTTGGTAAGTAAATTAAAGTGAAATTGATTTAAAAGCTAAGTAAATTTAGGTGATTGATTATCATATGCATGGAAGATTGGATGAAAGATGGTGGGTATAAAGATGAAATAGGAACCTTAAATTCTTTTTAAGTAGTATATAGAGATTTTGAAAGAAATTTTATGACAAGGTTGACTGTCAAAGCTGCCGTGCATCTTTAACGTGGATACTCAAGGCCATCTTCAACTCTTACCCTTAAATCGGACATCGTATTCGTCTACAGACCAATGGGGATGAGTCAACGGACACTGATGTAGAAGCCGACCATCCAACCGTACCACATCCATTTCAAAACCAATTTGAACAAACCGGACAAATTTCATCAAACACTACGGGTTTTGTTAAAATTCGGACATATAATCTACATAAAACAACTCATATTTTGACTGTTTAACTAAAAAATATAAGGATAAAAAACCTAGAAGGCTAGCTTGTAGCGGACGACGGCCTCATATGCTTGCCGGCCCTGCCCAACCGCACGACCTTCGTTGTCCATGTCTTCGTCCCTTCAACGGCGGAACGGCGCAGGGCCGCCCCGACAACATTGTGGCCACCGTGGCCAATGCCGACGACGCCCACGGTGCCGTGGCGGCGGCCTTGCCCTTGTCAGCATTGATGGAGGTGTCGCCAAGCGACCACTCCTCGTCAATCTTGGTGAGCTCCCCGTCAAGGCGGCGGCGGCGCATCGAGGCCATCTCCGTGGTGGAAACGGAGCAATCGAGGGCCTAGGCCACCACGAGGTATGTGTCATTGACGACCCAGTTGCGTTCGACTTGGCGAACGCGGAGCGACGGGCCGAGTCGTGCCGCTCCAGCCACGCCCGTGCCTCACCGCCCTTTCCTAGGTGGACACGACGGACCGCGACAAAGTGGGACCGCTGCCACCGAGGTAGTGGACGATCCGCCCGTGTGCCTTGGCGATCGCAGGCGGCAGTTCCTCCTTGATGAACCAGCCGTGCCAGTTGCGATGGGGCGGCAACGCCAGCCCGTCCATCCAGGCATACTGATTGTGCAGCGGTGATGACGTCGGCTCCTCCTTCACGCGGCGTCCGATTTGGATGTCGTGGTTGCCTGTCGGCAACGCCGGGTTCTGCTTTACGGGGTTTGATTTGTACGTCGTGGTTGCCTGTCGGCGACGTCGGCTTCTGCTTGATGCTAGGTTCGATTTGGGCGCCCTCGCGGTTGCCTGGGGGAGGGGGACGTGGTGTCCACACTAAAGTGGCGTCGCTTGATAGGTCGCGTCAGTTAACGCCGCCCTCCCATCCAGTCACATCGAGCGACATCAATGCCACCGGCTATGTGCTCTGGGCCCACATGAATGAGGCGCGAGAAAGGCGGGAGGTCTTTTTTTGGTGGGATCGGGTTATTAGAGGCATGTGTGGCAATGGTCCGGACGCCCGCAAAGCCCCCCACCCCCTGGTATGCTTCTGGTTTGCTGGAAAAAGGACATCTGGACTGTCCTGAGGACGGATACATGACCGTGTTATATGGCAGAACATATCCAGACCGCATGGTCCGGGCAGATGCGAGCGGTTTGAGGGTCTGTGTCTGAGGTACCCTTATTTTGCCCATGTATATATTTAGGTCGACCTGTCCGGACATTTTAAGATCTTTAATGTAGACCTGCAAAATGATCGAACATGGGTTGGCGTCCGAAATCCCTCAATTTGACTTGAAATCAGGGGACAAGTGTTGGGGGACGTAGCATGCAATTTCAAAAAAATTCCTACGCTCACGCAAGATCTATCTAGGAGATACATAGCAAGGAGAGGGGAAGAGCGTGTCTACGTACCCTCATAAACCGAAAGCGGAAGCGTTTGACAACGCGGTTGATGTAGTCGAACTTCTTCTCGTTCCGACCAATCAAGCACCAAACATACGACACCTCCGACTTCTGCACACGTTCAGCTTGATGACGTCCCTCGAATTCTTAATCCAGCAAAGTGTCAAGGAAGAGTTCCGTCAGCACGACGATGTGGTGACGGTGATGGTGAAGTGATCCGCACAGGGCTTCGCCTAAGCACTACACAGATATGATCGGAGGCGTAAACTGTGGAGGGGGCGCCGCACACGGCTAACAATTATTGGTGTGTGTTTTAGCGGTGCCCCCTCATATATATAGGTTGGAGGGGAGGAGAGGCAGCCAAGGCGGCGTCCCAAGTAGGAGGAAGGGATCCTACTTGGGGTCCTCCCAATTCGGCCTCCCCCCTTTCCTATTCGTATTCGGAGTAGGAAGGGATCGAAGAGGGGGGAGGGGGAATCCTATTCCCTTTTTCCTTTCCTCCTTCCTGTTTTCTACACCAATTTGGCCAGCCCATATGGGGGGCGCACCAGCCCCTTAGGGGCTAGTTTGTCCCTCTCTTGGCCCATTAGGCCCATATAGTTTGTCGGGGGTTGTCCGGAACCCCTTTTGGTGACCCGATACATATCCGGTACCCCGGAACACATCCGGTGTCCGAATACTATTGTTCTATATATGAATATTTACCTCTCGATCATTTTGAGACTCCTCGTCATGTCCGTGTCTCATCCGGGACTTCGAACAACATTCGGTAACCAAATCACATAACTCATAATACAAAATCATCATCGAACGTTAAGCGTGCGGACCCTACGGGTTCAAGAACTATGTAGACATGACCGAGACACCTCTCCTGTCAATAACCAACATCGGAACCTGGATGCTCATATTGGTTCCCACATATTCTACGAAGATCTTTATCGGTCGTACCGTAATGGCAATACAATTATTCCCTTTCTCGTTGGTATGTTACTTGCCCGAGATTTGATAGTCAATATCTTCATACCTAGTTCAATCTCGTTACCGATAAGTCTCTTTACTCATTTCATAATGCATCATCCTACAACTAACTCATTAGTCACATTGCTTGCAAGGCTTATCATGATGTGCATTACCGAGAGGGCCCAGAGATACCTCTCCGATACTCGGAGTGACAAATCATAATCTCGATCTATGCCAACGCAACAAACACCTTCGGAGATACCTGGAGAGCATCTTTATAATCACCCAGTTACGTTGTGACGTTTGATAGCACACAAGGTATTACTCTGGTATCCGGGAGTTGCATAATCTCATAGTCGAAGGAATATGTATTTGACATGAAGAAAGCAATATCAATAAAATTGAACGATCAATATGCTAAGCTAACGGATGGGTCTTGTCCATCACATCATTCTCCTAATGATGTGACCCCGTTCATCAAATGGCAACACATGTCCATGGTTAGGGAACTTAACCATCTTTGATTAATGAGCTAGTCTACTAGAGGCTTACTAGGGACACTTTGTTTTGTCTATGTATCCACACATGTATCAAGTTTTTGATTAATACAATTCTAGCATGAATAATAAAACATTTATCATGATATAAGGAAATATAAATAACAAATTTATTATTGCCTCTAGGGCATATTTCCTTCAGTCTCCCACTTGCACTAGAGTCAATAAGCTAGTTCACATCGTCATGTGATTTAGCACAAATAGTTCACATCTTTATGTGATTAGTTCACATCGTCATGTGACTAACACCCAAAGGGTTTACTAGAGTCAATAATCTAGTTCACATCGCTATGTGATTAACACCCAAAGAGTACTAAGGTGTGATCACGTTTTGCTTGTGAGAGAAGTTTAGTCAATGGGTCTGCCACATTCAGAGCCGTATGTATTTTGCAAATTTTCTATGTCAACAATGCTCTGCATGGAGCTACTCTAGCTAATTGCTCCCACTTTTAATATGTATCCAGATTGAGACTCGGAGTCATCCGGATTGGTGTAAAAACTTGCATCAACATAACTCTTTGCGACGAACTCTTTATCACCTCCATAACTGAGAAATATTTCCTTAGTCCTCTAAGGATAACTTTGACCGCTGTCCGGTGATCCACTCCTGGATCACTATCGTACCCTCTTGTAAAACTCATGGCAAGGTACGCAATAGGTCTGGTACACATCATATCATACTTTATAAAACATATGGTTGAGGCATAGGGAATGACTTTCATTCTCTTTCTATTTTATGCCATGGTCGGGTTTTGAGTCTTACTCAACTTTACACAGGCAAGAACTCCTTCTTTGACTATTCCGTTTTGAACTACTTCAAAATCTTGTCAAGGTATGTACTCATTGAAAAACATCTTATCAAGCGTCTTGATCTATCTCTATAGATCTTGATGCCCAATATGTAAGCAGCTTCACCGAGGTCTTTGTAGCGATCTGACCCCAAACAGTCAAATCTCTGTGCATAAGTGTCATCCCTGGATCGGTAATGCTGACACACACAGTACTTCGAAGGATTTATAACAGAGTAGCAATCACACACTTATTACATCGATAGTATCAAGAGAGAACTTAATACAATAATATGGCTTAAGGCCATCTAAACACGATAACAGCGGAAGGCTTGGAAGATAAAGTGAGCCCATCAACTCCAACGACATAGCTTGGTGCACGACAAATGACCTAGCACACCTTACTCTTCGTCTGAAAAGTCTGCAACATAATATGTTGCAGCCCGAAAACGGGCCATCACGTGGAATATGCTGGCAAAGTAACACAATAGAGCAATGAACAAGTAAATGCTATCACTACATGCATATATGGCTGGTGGAGGCTCTATGGTTATACTGTTTTGCGAAAAGCCAATTTTTTCCAACAGCAAAGGAATATATTTTTATTTTAACTATCATGGTAGTTGGCAAACATTGAGAATGTAACCCCATCTCAATCCCAATTAAACAGTAATTAATAACCCAACAAATTAATTTAGAGTGATGAGATCAACAGGATAACCCAAGAACCAGATACTCAAGATGTCCATAACCGGAGACATGGCTAACCATGATTAGTTTGTACACTTTGCAGATGTTTACACACTTTTGCCCACAAGACTCGATCTCCTCTGTTAGATTTTCTCGCACTACATGGTGTTTGAGAAACGGATGACCGAGACACAGTCTTTCAGAAACATTAACTCTTTACTCTGGGTGGACAGTTACACCTACTTTCCCCTACATCTGCTAGCCCACCACTGAAAGAGGCCATGTAACATTCTCAACTATGCTAGAGCCCATAATAGCTTGTGGCTGCACACAGAAGTTTCTAGCATGAATAATCTTATGATCCCTTTGAGCCTGGGTGGCGAACCAAAGGACAACACTGGTATATCCCCAGGTGCCCGCAACCAATCCACCCAGATGTGTATTTAAGTAGCCACCTTAAGTTAACCATTAATTAACAATCTCACATCTTTCATGGATCACTCAAACCAAACCACGTCTACGATCATAGCATGGCAACCTAAGCATAACGTAGAAGTAACTCCCAAAGGTTTGATAATAAAAGGCAATAGGTTCTACCTCATCATATACTTCCCAAACCCACATGTTAAGAGATCCTACTCATGCAATGTTTGAGGATTGTAGCTAATGCATAAAAACTGGATAATAAAGGGGTATGATCAATGTGTTACTTGCCTTACTGATGATCTGCAAACCCTAGAGACTCGTAGTAGCACGCTTCGCACTCCGGTAACTCTATCACAAACAAACAATAGCGTACATAAGCACTCAAGAAAATATGCAATGGTAAAACTCAAATAAGAAGATCCAATCTGAAAGTTCAACTGAAGAGCTTCGATTTGCAAAAAGAATCGATCGAAACGGAGCTACGGAACTGAAACTACGACCAAAAGGAACTTCGAATCAAATCTGCTTGAAACCAAATTTTAAATTTGCCAAAACCATGTTCAAGTTGATTAACTAGAAGGAGGGCTTCGAGACGAAGATTTTGGCAGTGGTTTCACTGGATTTGGACGAACGGTTAAAAAGTTGCGAGGGTTTGAAGATCAGGGGCTAATCTGCGATAAAAATAATCGTGGATAGGTCCCTGGCCGAAAATAAACGGAAAAAGAAAATCTATTGGACGAACGTCCGCTAACAAAGACGAACGGGCGAATTTGTTCATTAAAACGAACCAACGAATGAACGAACGTTCGCAAACAGAACTAAACCGAGAAAAACCAAACCGATCTAAAAAAACAAAAACCGATCTAGTTTTTTTTTGAAAATCGAACGGTTATACCTAAAACGAAAAAAGTCCGACGGCGAGATCCGGTGGGCGGCGGCGCGTTCCGGCGAGGCGGGGCGGTGTGCGGCGGCGTGGGCGACGGCGGCGCGGGGCGGGGCGGCGGAGGTGGTGCGGCGCGGGACGAGGAGAGGGGCGGCGGCATCGGGTATTTAAAGAGGAGGGGGGCGAGGACGGCTTGCGGGAGGGGGCGACGCGGGCGGCTCGGAGCCGGACTCCGACAGAGTCCGCCGCGAGCATGGCAGGGAAGGCAGCACGCCGCGGGCCGGCTGGGCCTTCGGCCTAGTTCGGTCTGGGAACATTTTAAAAAAAATCCATCGAAAGAAAAAATCCTAAAAAATGAAAAAATCCTAAAAATTCCAAAAACAATTTTCACCGTCTAAATAAAAAATTTAGAACAAAGTGAACATTTTCTTGGCCTAAAAATGTAATTTTGAAAAATGCATATTTTTCTAATTCAAATAAAATAGCAATAAAATCCAAATAAAAATTATTTATTTGATTTTAACATTTTCCCTCCAATATTTCCTTCATTTTGGAGAAGTCCTATTATCTCCTCTATTTTATTTTTATATTGGAAATATTTAGGGAGAAAATAATATTAAAACCAAAACGACCCTGTTTTCAAATTTGAGAAAATACGAAAGTAATAAAATCCCCAACTCTCTCCGTGGGTCCTTGAGTTGCTTAGGATTTCTAGGATCAAAACCAAAATGCAATAAAATATGATATGCATAAGATGACCTATGTATAACATTCCAAATTGAAAATTTGGGATGTTAGAGTCTTTCTTTGAAAAAATCCTTTCAAACACTCGTTTATGCTTTCCAGGAAATTCTACATCATTTTCGATCAACAATATGTCATTCACATATACTTATCAGAAAGGTTGTAGTGCTCCCACTCACTTTTTGTAAATACAAGCTTCACCATAAATCTGTATAAAACCTTATGCTTTGATGACCTCAGCAAAGCATATATTCCAACTCCGAGATGCTTGCACCAATCCATAGAAGGATTGCTGGAGCTTGCTCACTTTGTTAGCACTGTTAGGATTAACAAACCTTCTGGTTGCATCATATACAACTCTTGTTTGAGATATCCATTAAGGAATGCAGTTTTGACATCCATTTGCTAGATTTCATAATGTGGCAATTGCTAACATGATTCAGGCCGACTTAAGCATCGCTACATGTGAGAAAGTCTCATCGTAGTCAACTCCTTGAACTTGTCGAAAACCTTTCACGACAAGTCGAGCTTCGTAGACAGTAACATTACCATCAGCGTCAGTCTTCTTCTTGAAGATCCATTTATTCTCTATGGCTTGCCGATCATCGGGCAAGTCAACCAAAGTCCATACTTTGTTCCCATACATGAATCCCATCTCAGATTTCATGGCCTCAAGCCATTTTGCGGAATCTGGGATCATCATCGCTTCCTCATAGTTCGTAGGTTCGTCGTGGTCTAGTAACATGACTTCTAGAACAGGATTACCGTACCACTAGTGCAGAACTTATTTTGGTTGACCTACGAGGTTCGGTAGTAACTTGATCTGAAGTTTCATGATCATTACCATTATCTTCCTGTCTAGTTGGTGTAGGCATCACTGGAACTGGTTTCTGTGATGAGCTACTTTCCAATTCGAGAGAAGGTACAACTATCTCATCACGTTCTACTTTCCTCCCACTCACTTCTTTCGAGAGAAACTCCTTCTCTAGAAAGGATCCATTCTTAGCAACAAAGATCTTGCCTTCGGATCTGTGATAGAAGGTGTACCCAGCAGTTTCTTTTGGGTATCCTATGAAGACGCACTTCTCTGATTTGAGTTCGAGCTTATCAGGTTGAAGCTTTTTCACATAAGCATCGCAACCCCAAACTTTAAGAAATGACAGCTTAGGTTTCTTGCCAAACCATAGTTCATACGGTGTCGTCTCAATGGATTTAGATGGTGCCCTATTTAGCTTGAATGCAGCTGTCTCTAATGCATAACCCCAAAACGATAGTGGTAAATCAGTAAGAGACATCATAGATCGCACCATATCTAATAAAGTAGGGTTACGACATTCGGACACACCATTACTCTGTGGTGTTCCAGGTGGCGTGAGTTGTGAAACTATTCCACATTGTTTTAAATAAAGTCCAAACTCATAACTCAAATATTCGCCTCCCCGATCAGATCGTAGAAACTTTATTTTCTTGTTACGGCAATTCTCCACTTCACTCTGAAATCCTTTGAACTTTTCGAATGTTTCAGCCTTGTGTTTCATTAAGTAGATATACCCATATGTGCTCAAATCATCTGTGAAGGTCAGAAAATAACGATACCCGCTGTGAGCCTCAACACTCATCGGACCGCATATATCGGTACATATTATTTCCAATAAGTCAGTGGCTCGCTCCATTGTTCCGGAGAATGGAGTTTTAGTCATCTTGCCCATGAGGCATGGTTCACAAGCATCAAATGATTCATAATCAAGTGATTCCAAAAGTCCATCAACATGGAGTTTCTTCATGCGCTTTACACCAATATGACCTAAACGGCAGTGCCACAAATATGTTGCAGTATCATTATCAACTTTGCATCTTTTGGCATCAATATTATGAATATGGGTATCACCACGATCGAGATTCAATAAACCATTTATATTGAGTGCATTACCATAGAAGGTTTTATTCATGTAAATAGAACAACAATTATTCTTTGACTTAAATGAATAACCGTATTGCAATAAACATGATCTGATCAAATTCATGCTCATCACAAACACCAAACAACATTTATTTTAGGTTCAACACTAATCCCGAAGATAAAGGGAGTGTGCGATGGTGATCTTATCAACCTTGGAATCACTTCCAACACACATCGTCGCCTCGCCCTTAACTAGTCTCTGTTTATTTTGCAACTCCTGTTTCGAGTTACTACTCTTAGCAACTGAACCAGTATCAAATACCGAGGGGTTGCTATAAACACTAGTAAAGTACACATCAATAACATGTATATCAAACATACCTTTGTTCACTTTGCCATCCTTCTTATCCACCAAGTATCTGGGGAAGTTCCACTTCCAATGACCATTTCCTTTGCAGTAGAAGCACTCAGTTTCAGGCTTGGGTCTAGCTTTGGGCTTCTTCATGGGAGTGGAAAATTTCTTGCCATTCTTTTTGATGTTTACCTTTCTTTCCCTTGCCCTTTTTCTTGAAACTAGTGGTCTTGTTAACCATCAACACTTGATGCTATTTCTTGATTTCTACCTTCGCTGATTTCAACACTGCGAAGAGCTTGGGAATCGTTTTCATCATCCCTTGCATATTATAGTTCATCACAAAGTTCTAGTAACTTAGTGATATTGACGAGAGAACTCTGTCAATCACTATCTTATCTGGAAGATTAACTCCCAGTTGATTCAAGCGATTGTAGTACCCAGATATTCTGAGCACATGCTCACTAGCTGAGCTATTCTCGTCCATCTTGTAGGCAAAGTACTTGTCAGAGGTCTCATACCTCTCGACACGGGCATGAGTCTGAAATACCAATTTCAGTTCTTGGAACATCTCATATGGTCCATGGTGTTCAAAACATTTTTGAAGTCCCACTTCTAAGCCGTAAAGCATGGTGCACTAAACTATCAAGTAGTCATCATACCGAGCTTGCAAAACGTTCATAACGGCTCCTGCAACACATTCGTCACCTAGTGGTGCATCAAGGACATAATTCTCTTGTGCAACAATGAGGATAATCCTCAGATCACGGACCCAGTCCGCATCATTGTTACTATCATCTTTCAACTTAGTTTTCTCTAGGAACATATCAAAAATAAAATAGGGGAGCTATATGCGAGCTATTGATCTACAACATAGATATGC
The DNA here is from genome assembly GCF_002162155.2 of Triticum dicoccoides. Lineage (NCBI taxonomy): Eukaryota > Viridiplantae > Streptophyta > Magnoliopsida > Poales > Poaceae > Triticum > Triticum dicoccoides. Next base: position 76,849,019 of record NC_041386.1, on the reverse strand, counting down.
AAAAACTATCAGGACTAAGTTCATGATAAATTAAGTTCAATTAATCATATTACTTAAGAACTCCCACTTAGATAGGCATCCCTCAAGTCATCTAAATGATCACGTGAATCATATCAACCAAACCATGTCTGATCATCACATGAGATGGAGTAGTCTTCAATGGTGAACATCTCTATGTTGATCATATCTACTATATGATTCACGTTCGACCTTTCGGTCTCCAATGTTCTGAGGCCATGTCTGTACATGCTAGGCTCGTCAAGTTTAACCTGAGTATTCCGCATGTGCAAAATTGTCTTGCACCTGTTGTATGTGAATGTAGAGCATATCACACCCGATCATCATGTGGTGTCTCGGCATGACGAACTGTCGCAATGGTGCATACTCAGGGAGAACACTTATACCTTGAAATTTTAGTGAGGGATCATCTTACAATGCTACTGCCATACTAAGCAAATAAGATGCATAAAAGATAAATATCACATGCAATAAAAATGTGTGACATGATATGGCCATCATCATCTTGTGCTTTTGATCTCCATCTCCAAAGCACCGTCATGATGTCCATCGTCACCGGCTTGACACCTTTGATCTCCATCGTAGCGTCGTGGTCGTCTCGCCAACTATTGCTTCTACAACTATCACTAACGCATAGTGATAAAGTAAAGCAATTACATGGTGTTTGCATTTCGTACAATAAAGCGACAACCATAAGGCTCCTGCCAGTTGCTGATAACTTATACAAAACATGATCATCTCATACAATAACGTATATCACATCATGTCTTGACCATATCACATCACAACATGCCCTGCAAAAACAAGTTAGACGTCCTCTACTGTGTTGTTGCAAGTTTTTATGTGGCTGCTACGGGCTTCAAGCAAGAACCGTTCTTACATACACATCAAAACCACAACAGTGATTTATCAAGTTTGTTATTTTAACCTTCAACAAGGACTGGCCGCAGTCAAATTCGATTCAACTAAAGTAGGAGAAACAGACACCCGCCAGCCACCTTTATGCAAAACTAGTTGCATGTCTGTCGGTGGAACCGGTCTCATGAACGTGGTCATGTAAGGTTGGTCTGGGCCGCTTCATCCAATAATACCGCCGAATCAAAATAAGACATTGGTGGTAAGCACTAGGACGATCACCGCCCACAACTCTTTGTGTTCTACTCGTGCATATCATCTACGCATAGACCTGGATCTGATGCTACTACAGGGGAACGTAGTATGCAATTTCAAAAAAATCCTATGCTCACGCAAGATCTATCTAGGAGATGCATAGCAACGGGAGGGGGAGGGTGTGTCTACGTACCCTCATAGACCGAAAGATGAAGCGTTTGACAACGCAGTTAATGTAGTCAAACTTCTTCTCGTTCCGACCGATCAAGCAACGAACGTACGGCACCTCCGAGTTCTGCACACGTTCAGCTTGATGATGTCCCTCGAACTCTTGATCCATCAAAGTGTTGAGGGAGAGTTTCGTCAGCACGACGGCGTGGTGACGGTGATGGTGAAGTGATCCGCACAGGGCTTCGCCTAAGCACTACGAAGATATGACTGAAGGCAATATGCCCTAGAGGCAATAATAAAGTTGTTATTTATATTTCCTTAGATCATGATAAATGTTTATTATTCATTCTATAATTTTATTAACCGAAAACTTAGTACATGTGTGAATACATAGACAAACTGAGTGTCCCTAGTATGCCTCTACTTGACTAGCTCATTAATCAAAGATGGTTAAGTTTCTTAAACATAGACATGTGTTGTCATTTGATGAATGGGATCACATCATTAGAGAATGATGTGATGGACAAGACCCATCCGTTAGCTTAGCATAATGGTCGTTTGGTTTTATTGCTATTGCTTTCTTCATGAGTTATACATGTTCCTCTGACTATGAGATTATGCAACTCCCGAATACCGGAGGAACACCTTGTGTGCTATCAAACGTCACAACGCAACTAGGTGATTATAAATATGCTCTACAGGTGTCTCCGATGGTGTTTGTTGAGTTGACATAGATCGAGATTAGGATTCGTCACTCCGTGTATCGGAGAGGTATCTTTGGGCCCTCTTGGTAATGCACATCACTATGAGCCTTGCAAGCAATGTGACTAATGAGTTAGGTACGTGATGATGCATGACGTAATGAGTAAAGATACTTGCCGATGACGAGATCGAACTAGGTATGAAGACACCGACGATCGAATCTCAGGCAAGTAACATACCGATGACAAAGGGTACAACGTATGTTGTTGTGCGGTTTGACCGATAAAGATCTTCGTAGAATATGTAGGAACCAATATGAGCATCCAGGTTCCGCTATTGTTTATTGACTGGAGATATGTCTCGGTCATGTCTATATAGTTCTCAAACCCATAGGGTCCGCACGCTTAACGTTCGATGACGATTTGTATTATGAGTTATGTGATTTGATGACCGAAGTTTGTTCGGAGTCCCGGATGAGATCACAGACAAGACTAGGAGTCTCGAAATGGTCGAGAGGTAAAGATAGATATATTGGAAGGTTATATTCGGACACCGGAATGGTTCCGAAGTGTTTCGGGTACTTTCCGGAGTACCAGGAGGTTACCGGAACCCCCCGAGGGAAGTAATGGGCCTTAATGGGCTTTAGTGGAAAGGACAGAAGGGCCTCAAGGGTGGCCGCGCACCCCCCAAGGGCTGGTCCGAATTGGACTAGGAGGGGGCGGCGCCCCCCTCTCTTTCCTTCTCCCCTCTTCCTCCTTCCCCCCTTCTCCTAGTTGGAATAGAAAGGGGGGGGGGGCAAATCCTACTTGGACTGGGAGTCCAAGTAGGACTCCCCCCTCTCGGCCTGCCCCCTCTAGGGTCGGCCTCCTCTTTCCCCCTCCTTTATATACGTGGGAGGGGGTACCCCAAAGGGACACCAAGTCTTCTCTTAGCCGTGTGCGGTGCCCCCTGAGGGAGTCCTGGATTAAGGGGTCCTCGGGCATCCGGCTGGTTAGCCATGGGCCGGACTGATGGGCTGTGAAGACACGAAGACTGAAGACTGCACCCGTGTCCTGTTGGGACTCTCCTTGGCGTGGAAGGCAAGCTTGGCGGCTGAATATGTAGATTCCTTTCTTTGTAACCAACCTTGTGTAACCCTAGATCCCTCCTGTGTCTATATAAACCGGAGGGCTAGGTTCGTAGATAGGCCGAATACTCATTACCATAGCCATACCAGCTAGACCTCTAGGGTTTAGCCATTACGATCTCGTGGTAGATCTACTCTTGTAATACTCATATTCATCAATATCAATCAAGCAAGACGTAGGGTATTACCTCCACAGAGAGGGCCCGAACCTGGGTAAACATCGTGTCCCCTGTCTCCTATTGCCATCAACCTTAGACGCACAGTTCGGGACCCCCTACCAGAGATCCACCGGTTTTGAAACCGACATTGGTGCTTTCATTGAGAGTTCCACTGTGCCGTCAACAACGGGATCGATGACTCGCCTCGTTGTAACACCCACGATGCGGCTATATCTCCCACGTGTCGGAGCACGACTTAGAGGCATAACCGCATTGTAGGCAATGTCGCAAGAGGGGTAATCTTTACACATCCCATGTACTGAATAAGAAAGAGGTACAGAGTTGGCTTACAATCGCCACTTCACACAATACATAAATATAGCATTACAATCATCCAGATACAATCAAGGTCCGACTACGGAACCAAAATAAAGACAACCCCAAATGCATAAGATCCCCGATCGCCCCAACTGGGCTCCACTACTGATCGTCTGGAAAGGAAACGTAGTAACGTCCCGAGTCCTCATCAAACTCCCACCTGAGCTTAGTCGCATCTCCTGGAATGGTATCATCGGCACCTTCATCTGGTTTTGGAAGTAATCTGTGAGTCACGGGGACTCAACAATCTCACACCCTCGCGATCAAGACTATTTAAGCTTATGGGTAGGGAAAGGTATGAGGTGGAGCTGTAGCAAGCACTAACATATATGGTGGCTAACATACGCAAAAGAGAGCGAGAAGAGAAGGCAAGGCACGGTCGAGAATCTATGATCAAGAAGTGATCCTAGAACTACTTACGTTCAAGCATAACACGAGACCGTGTTCTCTTCCCGGACTCCGCCGAAAAGAGACCATCACGGCTACACACACTGTTGATCCATTTTAATTAAGTTAAGTTTCAGGTTTTCTACAACCGGACATTAACAAATTCCCATCTGCCCATAACCGCGGGCATGGCTTTCGAAAGTTCAAAACCCTGCAGGGGTGTCCCAACTTAGCCCATCACAAGCTCTCACGGTCAACAAGGATATTCCTTCTCCCAGGACGGCCCGATCAGACTCGGAATCCCGGTTACAAGACATCTCGACAATGGTAAAACAAGACTAGCAAAGCCACCCGATGTGCCGACAAATCCCGATAGGAGTCACACATATCTCGTTCTCAGGGCAACACCGGATGAGACTAGCTACGAGTAAAACCAACCCTCAAGTTTCCCCGAGGTGGCCCCGCAGGCAGCTCAGTTCGGACCAACACTCAGAGGAGCACTGGCCTGGGGGGGGGGGTTAAAATAAAGATGACCCTTGAGTACAACCCAAGGGAAAAAGGCTAGGTGGCAAATGGTAAAACCAAGGTTGGGCCTTGCTGGAGGAGTTTTATTCAAGGCGAACTGTCAAGGTGTTCCCATTATAACCCAACCACGTAAGGAACGCAAAATCAAGGAACATAACACCGGTATGACGGAAACTAGGGCGGCAAGAGTGGAACAAAACACCAGGCATAAGGCCGAGCCTTCCACCCTTTACCAAGTATATAGATGCATTAAAGTAAACAAGATATAATAGTTATATCCCAACAATAAACATGTTCCAACAAGGAACAAACTCCAATCTTCACCTGCAACTAGCAACGCTATAAGAGGGGCTGAGCAAAGCGGTAACATAGCCAAACAACGGTTTTCTAGGACAAGGTGGGTTAGAGGTTTGACATGGCAATATGGGAGGCATGATAAAGCATGTGGTAGGTATCACGGCATAGGCATAGCAATAGAGCGAGCAACTAGCAAGCAAAGATAGAAGTGATTTCGAGGGTATGGTCATCTTGCCTGCAAAGTTCTCTGAGTTGACGTAAGCTTGATCCTCGTAAGCGTTCTCAACGGGTTCCTCGATCACGTACTCGTCACCCGGCTCTACCCAAAGCAAGAACACAAGCAAAGGGAACCAAAATCAACCACGGTGCAATGCGCAAGCAACATGGTGCAAAACATGGCATGATATGCGGGATGTGATATGCAATGCATATGCATCCTTCGGAAAGGAAAGATTGAACCAGGCCTCAACTTGGCAAACCAAGAGTGCCACTGGAAAGATTAGTTGATTTCGGTCGAAATCGATATAAAGATCACCGGAATCGGAACCGGAATCGGAACCAGGCCTCAACAATAATGGCACTATTCTGCGATTAACAACACGATGCCATCTAAAATGCATCAGGAAACTAAGCTACTGCACTCTAACATAACAACAAAGCACATGGCAGTGATCCACTCCAGATGCTTGACAAAAGATGAACACTGAGCTACGGCTAAATCACACAATAGCAGGTTCAAACAAAAATGGCAAAAGTGCAAAAGATATCAGGTTCACAAACTTAGTGAAAATAACATGTCAGGATTTAACATCAGGTAGCAATGTTTAGAGCAAGATAACAACATGCTACAGGAACATATTATGGCAAAGCAAGGCATGGCATGAAACTACTCAAAGCATATAACAAAAGTCCCTTACTAACCATAAGCCAAAAAGGATCAGAAGATATGATGGCACCCATGTAAACATAGCAAGTGCGTTAACAGATTCAGACTTGGCAGAAAAACTGGGCATGGCAAAAGCAGAGTTACATAGGCATGTTTGTGAGCTCGATGCACTCACCACAAGGCATTGCATGACAAACTAAGCATACACCCAGCAAGAAGACATGTTCAAGAAGGTAAACACGGCAAGAACAACCTCATAGCATGCATGGATCAACTACAACAACCTTGGCAAAATAGAATAACATGTAAACAATCTGCCAGTAACATTTTATAGCAAAAGTAGAGCAAGATTGAGTCATGCTAGGGTACTCCATAATTGCAAACAAAGACATGGATGGATAGAGCATAAGAATATCTCAGAAACATCCTTACTGAACATGCTCAAAAGAGGCATGGATCACTCTGTAGCAACATGAATACATGGCATAAAAATAACATCAGGGAAATGACTTCGAAGAATTCTAAGTCCCTGAAATCAACAACATCACGAGAGCTACTTTGCATGCTTGTGCTAGTCACCACATTGATCACAAAAATACATGGCATACACCCCTGTAAAGATGGAATGGCATAGCCCAAAACACATGTAGGGCTCAAGTTCATAGGAGGCACGCATTAAACATGGCAAAAATGACAAATGTGCATAATCTGATAAGAATCAGGAACTAACATTACATAGCACTATTGCAACAGCATTTAGGGCATCAAGATGAACTCAAACAAGCATGGTACAATGGAATGAAATGAAGAGAACATCCAGACGAACAATTTGGTATATCGCACGCGCAAAACGGAGCTATGGATGCAAAGTTATGATGCGATGAACATGCCAGAAAATGTGAACAGGAAAGGACTTAGGGAAAAATAGACCTCCTCTGGATCGAGATCTAGGGTTCGTCTCTGATTTGCACACGAATCGAGGAGGGCTCGAGCTCACCGGATCCTTGCCGGAGAGGAGAGGTGGCGGCGGATCCGGCCGATCCCTCGCCGGATCCGGCCGGAGGCGGGGTCGGCGGTGAGGTAGGGCGAGGAGGCGGCGAAGGCGCGTGTCGGTGTCAAAACCGGCGGATCTCGGGTAGGGGGTCCCGAACTGTGCGTCTAGGCCGGATGGTAACAGGAGACAAGGGATATGAAGTTTTACCCAGGTTCGGGCCCTCTCGATGGAGGTAAAACCCTATGTCCTGCTTGATTAATATTGATGATATGGGCAGTACAAGAGTAGATCTACCACGAGATCGAGGAGGATAAACCCTAGAAGCTAGCCTATGGTATGATTGTTGATGTGTATGTTGTCCTACGGACTAAAACCCTCCGGTTTATATAAACACCGGGTAGGGTTAGGGTTACATAGAGTCGGTTACAATGGTAGTAGATCTGCATATCCGTATCGCCAAGCTTGCCTTCCACGCCAAGGAAAGTCCCTCCCGGACACGGGACGAAGTCTTCAATCTTATATCTTCATAGTCCAGGAGTCCGGCTATCCGAACACCCCCTAATCTAGGACTCCCTCAGTAGCCCCTGAACCAGGCTTCAATGACGACGAGTCCGGCGCGCATATTGTCTTCGGCATTGCAAGGCGGGTTCCTCCTCCAAGTACTTCATAGAAGATTTTGAAAACAAAGATAGTGTCCGGCTCTGCAAAATAAGTTTCCACATATTGCCATAGAGAGAATAATATTTACACAAATCTAATATGCTGACGTATTCCGTAGCGTGACATCACACCAGGCCAAGCTTTTATCCGAATCGTTTCACTGTCCCATCTCAGCGCATTATGTGAGGCGGTTTCCTTGGCACGTCTTGTTAAAGTAGAGATCGTGTACTCTTATTCCGGGATTCTCATCAATACGGGCGTGGGTAACCCAACCGCGCCATCGATTACGGCGCTTGGAGATAAGCGAGTTTTATCAGGCTGGTGGGGACATGTAGCTGCGTCCACCCATATAAGGGGATAAAGATCCACCTTTTCACCTACGCCTTCTTCCTCCTTCGCCTATCCATTCTTGCGCACTCGAGCTCCAGCACCCAAGTCCGCACTCCCAACCTCAACCTTCTCTAGCCATGTCCGGAGCGGGAGGCTAGTGGATGGTCTCCTCCGTCACGGAGGGACATATCAAAAAGCTGAGGAAGGCCGGATACCTGTCTAACGACATCGCGTACCGGCTCCCCGAAAAGGGGAAGCTCATCCCCACCCCTAGGCCCCATGAGAGGGTGGTGTTCCTCCCCCATTTCCTCCGCGGTCTGGGCTTCCCTCTCCACCCATTTGTCCGGGGGCTCATGTTCTACTACGGCCTGGATTTCCACGATCTGGCCCCGAACTTCGTCCTCAACATCTTGGCGTTTATCATCGTGTGCGAGGCCTTTCTCCGCATCCGCCCCCATTTCGGGCTCTGGCTCAAGACTTTCAACGTCAAGCCGAAGGTGGTGTGCGGCAGCCAGGCGGAGTGCGGAGGCGCCATGGTGGGCAAGATGGCCAACTTCCTCTGGCTCGAGGGCTTCTTTGTGGAGACCCTGAAGGGGTGGCAATCGGGGTGGTTTTACATCACCGAGCCGCGCGACGCCGAATGGGTCGCACACCTCGAGTTCTGGTCCAGACCCCCAACGCGGCTCACATCCTGGAAAGAGACGGGCCTGTCGTGGGGTAAAAAAGGAGAGCTAACCGGACTCCAAACATGTGTCAAAACCCTGGTGGACAAGAAGCTCAAACTTGTCAACGTAGTCCAGGTTATGCTCATCCGCTTGATCCTCCCGTGCCAACAACGGGCTTTCAACCTGTGGGAGTTTGACCCGGCGCGGCACCAAACTCTGAGCAGGCTCTTCGACACGACATACGAAGACGCCTGGAAGGTGCTTTTCAAGGGCGCCGAGGCTCCCGCATCCGCTACTGAGGATCGCGGATTCAGTGTGCAGCGTCACGCTCTCGCGGTAAGCTGTTTTTTCCTTTTACAGGGTATCAGTTTTTCATAGTTTGACTCCATGCGGGATCTAAACTCCCTTACCTTTGACAGGATTGGCAGGTGACCTACGGACAGATCAACTGTCTGGCTCCTCTGCCCGAAGGCCCAGCGGATGCTCGCTTGGCGAAGCTGCTGGTTCCGGCACCCTATGTGGTGCCGGAGAAGAAGGTTAAGAAGAAGGCCACGGGGACTCGAAAGAGTGCCCGATGCCCGGAGGTGTCGGATTCATCATCCGACGAATCCAAGATGCACTCCTCCGTGAAGACGAGGAGGAGGAAGAAGTGACCCCTCCCCCTCCAGCGGGGGAAGGGAAGAAAAGGAAGGCCGCCCCAACTGGGGAGGCCGAAGGGCCAAGAAGGGGAAAACCCTTCCTCCGGACTGCTCCACCGACGCCGACGGCGGCGGAGAGGAGTGGGCGCCTAGGGCCAAGCCCCTGGCAAAATCGTAAGTATCCGGATACCGGAGTAATTCATAGCATTCGTTTATTGCACAGCTTTCCCTAACGTCGAATATGTTTATGCAGCCCACCCAAAGACCGTCTCGACGCGTCGTCGAGCGGCTCACTGGACTCGTCGGATGTGAACTCGCTTTCGATGGCTTCCTCCCCCCGCCCTACGGACGACACTGAAGTGTTGTCTCCACAGGTTCCAAGCCGGGAGGAGGTGGTCCTGGAGGCGCCGCAAGGCGACCTCCCGGACCCCAGGAGTAAAGGGGATGGAACCCCTCAGGGCTCCAAGTCCGGCTCTAGGTCGGACACCGCTCCGGAACCTTCAAAGGTTCCAGAGTCCGGCGGGGGACCTCCTTCCAAGAGGAGCAAGTCCACCATGCCGGCGGCCCCCGTCCAACCGGAGGCGCCGGAAAATATGTTGGAGGCGCTCCAAGGCGCCTCCATCGACGAGGAGCACCGCGCTATTATGAGTGCGGTGGTCCAGAAGGTTCAGTCCGCCAAAGACGGACTGACTGAAGCTTGTACTAGCCTTTGGACAGGCTTTGAGGTAAGTAAAGAAAGTGTAAATAATAGTACCGCATAGATAGTAGCCCCTGATGCTCTGTTTGGCGTTCGGGAAGAAAAGCCGAATAGAGGATCAAATAGAATTCGCAGGAGTCTAACAAAAATGAGTCAATATGCATAAGCAGGCTTCCCTGCTTGCGTCTGCCGCACTGACTGCGGAAGTGGACACGCTAAAGCAGAACCTCGAGCGGTCCGAGCAAGAGCTCGAACGCGCCAAGAACAGGCTCGAGGACAATGAAGGTAAGAAATACCTTGTTAAAAATATATATAAAAAAGGTGCAATTGCAAAAAATGACAGGATTATCGTGGCTATTGTAGGGGCCACGTCTGAGGCGGCGACCCTTAAGCAAGCGCTAGACGAGGCCGAGAAGAGGGCAGCCTCGGAGCGCACCGAGCGGGAGAGGTATGAGGCCGAAGTTGGCAAGGTGCGGCAAGAGCTCCAGGCTCTCATGGAAAAGCATGAGAGTTTGGAGCTTGACTGAAAGACGCGAGCGTCCGAGCTCGCGGTGGCTATTGAAAATGCCAAGTATGTCAAGGCCGAATCCCAGAAGACCCTCCAGGAGTTGGATGAGGTGAAGAAGATAGCGGCGGGTAAGACATTCTTTATGCAAAGCAAACACATAAACGTGAGTTACTTGTTACCTGAATCCGGAGCTCTCCAGGAGCGTTCGCAGATCTTCCCCGAAGTGTATCCGATGCTGCCGCATTCTATCGAGCCGAGGAGGGCAGCTCGACGGAGAAGGTGTTCTGGTCTTAGTACGCTGAGGCCGGACACCCCGTGCCCCTGAGCGACCAGCTGAAGCAACTGGTCGAGCTCCACAAGGCGGTCGAACAGGCCATGAATTGCCTCATTGTTCGGTTGTGGCCTGGAGGGGCCCTGCCTGGGAGCTATTTCGGGCTGGTGCGGCGGTTGGTGGAGGCCTGTCCAAGGCTTGAAGTCATCAAGCGCTCCATCTGCATTGAAGGTGCCTGTAGGGCCCTTGCCCGTGCTAAGGTGCACTGGGGCAAGCTGGATGCTGAGAAGCTGGTGAAGGACAGGCCACCGCTGGGGAAAGAGCATCGCAAACCCAAGAATTACTATAAGGATGTTCTGAAGGGTGCCCGCCTTGTGGCGGATGAATGTTCTAGGGATGTAATTTTTGAGTGAAACTTGCTCATTTTGTCCTGTGCGCTGAAAACTTGTTTATATGCGCTAAGCAATGCTATTGGAATTTAAAATATTACCTTCTGTGCGGTTGTTTATCAATTCTGAGAGATGGCGAGTCGTCGGCTTCTGCCCCTGTGCCGCTAGTGCTGGGGTGTCCGGGGATAAACCTGAGCGCTCTTTTCCCCATGTTTGGGTCCTTCGAGGGAGGCGCTCAGCCCAACGAACAAGGCAATCAGACTATAATGCGTGAACACTCTCACTTATCCATAGAATTATATAATTTTAAATTTCGGCGAAGCCCCTGGTATTCGGAAGACCGAGTTCGGGGCGCTATCCACGCCTTGGCCAGACAGAGCCGGCTCCTCGCCCTAAGCGGCATAAGTCTTTAGGGACTCGAAAAAACCTCTCGAACAGCGACCAGCTCTCGCTTCATCATGACAGTCAGTTTTAGCTTTCTCCACTTAGGTGCTCGACCCAGCTCAACTGGGGCACAATCACAGTGGTTCTCCTAGTGCTACCTTAGCCGATATAGCGGAACGTAAGGCACCAAAACATAGGAGCCGGGCAAACCCAACTATTGACCCAAGACATGATTCGGAGCCGATGCATATAATGCTATAAGTTCGGGGTGCCGCACTTGTTAAAGTGTTTGGACTTCAAACACCATATTGAGGGGTACTAAAGCCCCTGGCGTATTTTGGCCGTACCAACGTGTACGGGTACAACATGTCCTTAAGGAACATATATGAAGAAAAAAGGTAATGCAAAAATAGACGAAAGCTATGCATTGTTTATTAAAAAGGGTCGCGATCAAAGCAGAACGATACAAATAATGCGATAAGTGGAAGGTTGGACTAGTTAACATGTCCGTTCCAGGGGCAAGCTGCGGAATAGTATGCGGAACGGGTATACTGCTCGTGATAGAGACCACGTGGGAGTTCCGTAGTGCGGCGTGGCTTGTCTGCTTCCCTGGTTCTTGCATCGTTTGTGCGGCAATTGAACTGCCGAACAGGCCTTCCGAAGGATGAAGTCCTGAAAGTAAGAGAAAACTAAAAAATCGGTAGCCCCTGGTGCGGTTTAAGCCGTGTTTTGGGCGTGCCGTGATGGTGCCCCTCCCCCTGTGCCCATGGTATCTCTAGAGTGTAGTTACATACGTGAAGTACTGGTGTCGCCTTTTTGCGAGGGTTGGGGTTGGGGCCGCATTGCTACGCCTGCTCGGATCGTGCCAGGCGGTCTTGTTGTAGGTTACTCCGGGCGCGCTTGACGGTGTCTGGTCGTTTAGTGGCCGGACTGGAGAACTGCCTGGAGAGGCTGCTTTGAACTTCCGCTGCAAGGGCCGCCGTGTTCTCCTCCATTCGGAGGGAGCGTTTGATGTTTCCATTGACCGTAATTACTCCTCGAGGGCATGGCATCTTGAGCTTAAGGTATGCGTAATGCGGTACCACATTGAACTTAGCGAATGCGGTTCGCCCGAGAAGTGTGTGATAGCCACTGTGAAACGGGACTATGTCGAAGATTAACTCCTCACTTCGGAAATTATCCGGAGATCCGAAGACCACATCAAGTGTGACTGAGCCTGTACAGTTGGCCTCTACACCTGGTATTACGCCTTTAAAGGTCGTTTTGGTGGGCTTAATCCTTGAGGGATCTATGCCCATTTTCCGCACTGTATCCTGGTAAAGCAGGTTCAGGCTGCTGCCGCCGTCCATAAGGACTCTAGTGAGATGAAATCCGTCAATAATTGGGTCTAGAACCAATGCGGTGAATCCGCCATGACGGATGCTAGTGGGATGGTCCCTTCGATCAAAGGTGACCGGGCAGGAGGACCATGGGTTGAACTTTGGGGCGACTGGCTCTACCACGTATACGTCCCTTAACGCACGCTTCCGCTCCCTTTTGGGGACATGGGTTGCGTATATCATGTTCACCGTCCGCACTTGTGGGGGAAAACCCTTCTTTCCACTGTTGTTCGGCGGCCGGGGCTCCTCGTCGTCATCGCTATGCAGCCCCTTGTCTTCATTTTCGGCGTTTAGCTTGCCTGCCTGCTTGAACACCCAACAATCCTTGTTGGTGTGATTGGCTGGCTTTTCGGGGGTGCCATGTATTTGGCACGAGCGGTCGAGTATTCGGTCCAAACTGGACGGGCCCCTAGGATTCCTTTTGAATGGCTTTTTCCGCTGACCAGATTTAGAGCCTCTAAATCCGGCATTAACTGTCGTATCCTCAGCATTGTCGCCGTTAATGCGGCGCTTCTGCTTGTTGTGACGCGACCTGCCACTACTGTCCCTGGTGTCCGAATTACCAGGGTTCTTGGTCATATTGTTGCTACGAGCAAGCCAGTTGTCTTCTCCCGCGCAAAAGTGGGTCATGAGTGTCGTGAGTGCTGCCATAGATTTCGGCTTTTCCTGTCCAAGGTGCCGGGCCAGCTACTCGTCACGGATATTGTGTTTGAAGGCTGCTAGGGCCTCAGCGTCCGGACAGTCGACTATTTGATTTTTCTTTGTTAGGAACCGTGTCCAGAATTGCCTGGCCGATTCCTCTGGCTGCTGAATGACATGACTTAGGTCATCGGCGTCTGGGGGTCGCACGTAAGTGCCCTGGAAATTGTCGAGGAATGCGGCTTCCAGGTCCTCCCAACAACTGATTGATCCTGTTGGCAAGCTGTTAAGCCAATGCTGAGCTGGTCCTTTAAGCTTGAGTGGGAGGTATTTGATGGCGTGGAAATCATCGCCGCGGGCCATGTGGATATGAAGGAGATAATCCTCGATCCATACCGCAGGATCTGTTGTGCCATCATATGATTCGATGTTTATGGGTTTGAAACCCTCGGGGATTTGATGATCCATTATTTCGTCTGTAAAGCAGAGTGGGTGTGTGGCGCCTCTGTATTGGGCTATATCATGACGTAGCTGCAATGAGCCTTGTCTACTATGTTCGGCCCCGCCGAATTTGTGGTCGGCGTGACGGTTACCGTCTCGAGCCGTGGGGCGCCCACGCGATTTGTAGATCGATCTTGTTTGCCTTGCCTTGTCCTCCAACATGTCTCGTAAGTCTGGTGCATATTCCTGTGCCTTGGTACGGGGTGCGGCTTGAGTGGAGGGCCGAGAGGCCTCTCTGTCGCAACCACGAGGTGGCTGGTCGGCCGCATCAAGTGCTTCCTCCTCTAATCGGGGTAGCAACCTGCGCTTTGGGTAGCTCTTGGAGGAGCGTCCGAGTTTATGCTCTTTGGCCGCAAGGACTTCAGTCCATCTGTCGACTAGCAAATCTTGATCAGCCCTGAGCTGTTCCTGTTTTTTCTTGAGGCTTCTTGCCGTGGCCATAAGCCTGCGTTGAAAATGCTTTTGCTCGACGAGATCCTCTGGCATGACGAATTCGTCGTCGTCGAGGCTTGCCTCGTCTTCGGAGGGAGGCATATAATTATCGTCCTCGACCTCTCTGTCTGCCGCTCTCTCGTGAGGGCTGGTTTCTCCATCCTCCTGTGCTAAATCTTGCTGGAGGGGGTTTTCTTTGGCGCTTTCCGGAGTATTATTATCTCCCGTGCTGGAATCACCGTGTTTGTTTTGGCAGGATTTTGAGCGGCGCTGCTGACGCCGGTGCTTAGGCTGTTTCTTGGAGGGATCATCCTCCGCTGTTCCATTGCCATCTCCCTCTTTTGGGGTGTCCACCATGTATATGTCATATGACGAGGTGGCTTTCCAGGGCCTAGTAGGCGCTGGTTCTTCATCATCTCCTTCATCGGCGTCCATACCGTCGATATCTTTGGAGTCGAAGTCGAGCATGTCGGTTAAGTCGTCGATAGTGGCTACAAAGTGGGTGGTGGGTGGGCTTTGAATTTCTTCATCGTTCGTACCCCAACCTTGCTGACCGTAGTCCGGCCAGGGCTCTCCTGATAAAGAGAGAGACTTCAGTGACTTCAGGATGTCGCCAAAAGGCGAGTGCTGAAAGATGTCCGCGGCAGTGAACTTCATGACCAGCGCCCAATCGGATTCGATCGGCAGGGGCGCGGGGGGCTCAGAGTCCGGAGAGGGGTCCGGCTCCTTGGAGTCACGGGTCTCGCAGAGTACGGGGCTGGTGCTTGGCTCAATCACCGTTAGGGTTGCAGCCCCCGAGGTGGCGTCCAACCGCCCATCCTTGATCGACGCAGTTGGCTCCGAATTAAGGGTCGTTGCCGATGCGGATGCGGCCTCCAGGGCACTGTTCGGCGGCAGAGCTAGATCATGCTCGTCGTGACAGTGTGGCGCGCTCGGCAGTGGCTCGAATCCGTCGA
Source organism: Triticum dicoccoides (assembly GCF_002162155.2). NCBI lineage: Eukaryota > Viridiplantae > Streptophyta > Magnoliopsida > Poales > Poaceae > Triticum > Triticum dicoccoides. Next base: position 76,833,818 of record NC_041386.1, on the reverse strand, counting down.
AGATCAAGTCTCCGCAGACGTCAGCCCTGTAGTTTAAATTTCCGAATCTGACCTGACGGCCAGGGGCGTAGGTTTCGATCTGCTCCAGACGGCCAAGCGAATTGGCCCGCAGTGTGAAGCCGCCAAAGACGAAGATCTATCCAGGGAGGAAGGTCTCACCCTGGACTGCATCGCTATCGATGATCGTAGGAGCCATCGAGCCTGACGGCGACGACACAGAGGAACTCTCAATGAAAGCACCAATGTCGGTGTCAAAACCGGCGGATCTCGGGTAGGGGGTCCCGAACTGTGCGTCTAGGCCGGATGGTAACAGGAGACAAGGGACACGAAGTTTTACCCAGGTTCGGGCCCTCTCGATGGAGGTAAAACCCTAAGTCCTACTTGATTAATATTGATGATATGGGCAATACAAGAGTAGATCTACCACGAGATCGAGGAGGCTAAACCCTAGAAGCTAGCCTATGGTATGATTGTTGATGTGTATGTTGTCCTACGGACTAAAACCCTCCAGTTTATATAGACACCGGGTAGGGTTAGGGTTACATAGAGTCGGTTACAATGGTAGGAGATCTGCATATCCGTATCGCCAAGCTTGCCTTCCACGCCAAGGAAAGTCCCTCCCGGACACGGGACGAAGTCTTCAATCTTATATCTTCATAGCCCAGGAGTCTGGCTGAAGGTATAGTCCGGCTATCTGAACACCCCCTAATCCAGGACTCCCTCAGTGTGGGTGAGGGGCGGCGGACGAGGGAGCTCCGGCGACGAGCTTGGAGACAGCGACGCTCTCCGGTGGCGGCGGAAGGCGGCGCCGGCGCGGCTCCGAGACGGTGGCGGCGGGGCGCGCGGGACGACGAATGAAGCGAGCGGCGGAGACGGGCCGCGGGGACCGGCGTCGGGCCTGGTGGGCTGTGACGCGTGCAGTGGCCGGGGCTGCCACGTGGCGGCTTGCGGTTGGACATGGGCGGTGGCGGACGCGTCCGGCCGGCGGCGGACGTGTCCGGCGGCACGGATGAGCGGGCTAGGGTTTGGACTGCGGGAATTTCGGAGGGGGAGACCTATTTATAGATAGAGGGAGCTAGGAGAGTCCAAATGAGGTGCGGTTTTCAGCCACGCGGTCGTGATCGAACGATCGAGAGGATGGAGGGGGTTTTGGTGGGTTTTGGGCCACTTTGGAGGGGTGTTGGGCTGCAACACACACGAGGCCTTTATGGTTCCTCGGTTAACCGTTGGAGTATCAAACAAAGTCCAAATGGCACGAAACTTGACAGGCGGTCTACCGATAGTGAACCAAGGCTTCTTGGCAAGCCTCGTTCCAATCCGAGAACGTTTAACACCCGCACATGAAAAGAGGCAAAAGGGGACGCCGGAGGACATAGGAGTGCCGGAATGCAAAACGGACAACGGGGAAAATGCTCGGATACATGAGACGAACACATATGCAAATGCGATGCACATGATGACATGATATGAGATGCATGACAAGGACAAAAGCAGAACGAAGACAAAACCCAACCACAAGGAAATATCACAACTTAGTGCCGAAAATGGCAAGAGTTGGAATACAAATATGGCAAGTTACATATGGGGCGTTACAACACTCCACCACTACAAAAGGATCTCGTCTCGAGATCTAGGACTGGAAAAACTCCGGATATTCAGAACGGAGGTGGTCCTCGCGTTCCCAGGTGGCTTCACGGTCAGAATGATGTGACCACTTCACTTTCAGGAATTTGATAGACTTGTTACGAGTCTTGCGCTCAGTTTCTTCAAGGATAGCAACGGGATGCTCATGATAAGACATGTCTTCTTGGAGATCAATCTCTTCGAAGTTGATGGTGCGGTCAGGAGTCTTGAAACACTTGCGAAGCTGAGACACGTGAAACACGTCGTGCACGTTCGCAAAGTTGGATGGAAGCTCGAGTTGATAGGTGAGATCGCCTCTTTTGCCAATGATCTTGAAAGGACCCACGTATCTAGGGGCAAGCTTCCCTTTGATACCGAAGCGACGAGTACCTTTCATTGGGGAGACGCGGAGGTAGACATGGTCTCCGATCTCGAAAGCCAAGTCACGATGCTTGCTATCATAGTAACTCTTCTGGCGTGATTGCGCGGCTTTGAGATTTTCACGAATGACTTTGCACATTTCTTCAGCCTCTGTGATCAAGTCATTGCCAAGAAGTTGGCGTTCACCAGTCTCTGACCAATTAAGAGGGGTACGACACTTTCTGCCATAGAGAATCTTGAATGGGGCCTTGCCCGAACTCGCTTGGAAGCTGTTGTTGTAGGAGAACTCGACATATGGAAGACAATCTTCCCACTTCATACCGAAAGAAATGACACAAGCCCTGAGCATATCTTCAAGAATTTGATTGACTCGCTCGACTTGGCCACTAGTTTGAGGATGAAAGGCTGTGCTGAAGCGAATGTGGTGCCCATGGCCTTCTAGAAGGAATCCCAAAACTTAGAAGTGAAGATGCTTCCACGATCTAAAGATATCAACTGCGGAATGCCGTGCAAGGAGACAACCCTGGAGGTATATAGCTCTGCCAACTGAGCTACTGTGATAGATTCTCTGATATGAAGAAAATGAGCCACTTTAGTGAGCTTGTCGATGGCAACGAAGATAGCATCATTGCCACGCTTGGACTTTGGAAATCCAGTCATGAAGTCCATCTCAATGTGGTCAAATTTCCATTCTGGAATGGCAAGAGGTTGGAGGAGACCAGCTGGCCGTTGGTGTTCTGCTTTCACTCTTCTGCAGACATCACATTCATTTATGAACTGAGCAATCTCGCGCTTCATTCGATTCCACCAATACGACTGCTTGAGGTCATGGTACATCTTTGTACTTCCAGGATGAATAGACAGGAGTGAATTGTGAGCTTCGTTCATAATGACTTTACGAAGGTCACCCTTAGGAACAACAATGCGATCCTCGAAGAATAGAGTATCTTTGTCATCAAGGCGATAGCACTTGTACTTGGGTTGGCTCTTGGCAATCCCAATCTTCACCTTCTTCACCATGGCATCAAGAAGTTGAGCCTCACGAATCTGATCTTCCAAAGTAGGAGAGACTTGTAGGTTGGCAAGGAAACCTTGAGGAACAACTTGGAGATTAAGTTTGCGGAAAGCTTCACAAAGATCCGGTTGGAAGGGCTTGAGAATCAAACTGTTGCAGTAAGCCTTCCTGCTCAAAGTGTCAGCAATGACATTGGCCTTGCCTGGAGTATATTCGATACTCAGATTATACTCTTGAATCATTTCGACCCAATGAGTCTACCTAAGGTTGAGGTTGGGCTGAGTGAAGATGTGCTTGAGACTCTTATGATGAGTGAAGATGTCCACTTTTCCTCCCAACAAGAGATGTCTTCATGTCAAAAGAGCATGGACAACTGCCGCCAACTCGAGGTCATGACTGGGGTAGTTCTTTTCGTTGGGCTTCAACTGGCGAGAGGTATAGGCCACAACTTTCTTCTCTTGCATTAACACAACACCGAGACCTTGAAGGGAAGCATCACAGAAAACCTCGAATGGTTTGGATTCGTCAGGAGGAGTCAGAACTGGAGTTGTGACTAACTTCTCTTTGAGGGTGTTGAAAGCGATGTCACATTCAGGCGTCCAGACATACTTCACATGCTTCTGGAGAAGGTTGGAAAGAGGCTTCGCGGTCTTAGAGAAATTCTCAACGAATCTTCGACAATAGCTTGCAAGCCCAAGGAAGCTGCATAGTTGCTTCACATTCTGAGGTGGTTCCCAATTCACAATTGCAGACACCTTCTCAGGATTAACAGCTATGCCCTTGGCAGAGATGATATACCCAAGGTAGAGAATCTCATCGAGCCAAAACTCGCACTTTGAAAACCTCGCATAGAACTGATGTTCTCTGAGTTTGTCCAGCACCAATCTCAAGTGCTTGGCATGATCCTCCTTGTTCTTGGAAAAGACCAAAATGTCATCGAGATAGACCAAGACAAAGTCATTTGTGTAAGGGTTGAAGATGAAGTTCATCATGCGAGAGAATGTTGGAGGAGCGTTGACAAGGCCGAAAGATATGACCGTGTATTCATAAGAACCATAGCTTGTTCTGAACGCTGTCTTGGGGATATCTTGTTCACGAATGTGAATCTGATGATAGCCCATATGAAGGTCAAGCTTGGAGAATACTTGAGCACCTTTGAGTTGTTCGAACAGCTCGTTGATGTTGGGAAGTGGGTACTTGTTCTTTATGGTCTTCTTGTTCAATGGACGGTAGTCGACACAAAGTCGGTCCGTGCCATCCTTATTCTTGACAAAAAGAACACCACAACCCCATGGAGAAGAACTTGGTCGTATCAGACCCATACGCTCTTGTTCATTGAGTTGTTTTTTCAGCTCCTTCAACTCTTCAGGTCCAAGCTTGTAAGGACGTTTGCAAACAGGTTCCGTGCCAGGCTCAAGATTGATGACGAATTCAACTGGCCGGTGACGAGGCATTCCTGGAAGCTCTTCTGGAAAGACGTCTTGATATTCACAAACGACTGGAATCTGCAAGATGGCATCCAACTCGCCCTTCTCATTGAGAGAAAACAGTCGAATGGTATCATCACGAGCGGCAAAGACGATCACATCCTCAGACGAGTGTGTCAATTGAATCTGCCTGATAGCACAATCAAGTTGAGCCTTGTGCTTAGAAAGCCAGTCCATTCCAAGAATTAGATCAATATCCGAGTTACCAAGGCCCATTGGAGAAGACAGAAACTTATAGTCACCCATCTTGATAGTAACATCCGGGACGCAATTGTTAGATGTCATTTGCTTGCCCGGGGACACAATATTCAACGGGAAAGGAATATTTTCGGTCACATATTCATGCTTGGCAACAAAAGGTCTTGAAATGAAAGAAAGCGATGCACCAGTATCAAAAAGAACTTTTACAGGAATATCATTAACAGGAAGGTTACCCATGATCACTTCCGACAAGTCCTCTGCCTGAGCTGCGTTCATCATGTTGACCTTGGCATGCTTGGGATTATGCTTGACCACTGCATTGCTGGCAGATCTCACATGAGGAGGAGGAGGCGGAAGACGCCTCTAGTTGAAGCATTTTTTTGCATAGTGACCCTTCTGCTGACACTTGTTGCACGCGACCTCTGAGAGAGGCCGGTGATACGGAGCACTTGATCTTGGAGCATGAGATGAAGTCTTGTTCTGAAAGCCTGGGTTGGGTGGGTGGGAAGATCCATTGCCACCTTTGCTCTTCTGCTGATAAGGCAGACGGAACGGAGGAGGAGGAGGCAACTGATACGTCTCCAACGTATCTATAATTTTTGATTGCTCCATGCTATATTATCTACTGTTTTGAATGTTTATGGGCTTTATTATACACTTTTATATCATTTTTGGGATTAACCTATTAACCCAGAGCCCAGTGCCAGTTTCTATTTTTACCCTGTTTTAGGGTTTCGAAGAAAAGGAAAATCAAACAGAGTCCAATTGACCTGAAACTCCACGAAACTCATTTTTGGAAGGAAAGAAGCACAGAAGACTTGGAGTCCACGTCGGGGGATCTGCGAGGAGGTCACAAGGCAGGGGGGCGCGCCCACTCCCCTGGGCGCGCCCTCCACCCTCGTGAGCCCCTCGTGCCCCTCCTGACGTACTTCTTCCGCCTATATATCTCCATATACCCTAAAAACATCCGTGAGCACAATAGATCGGGAGTTCCGCCGCCAGAAGCCTCCGTAGCCACCGAAAGCCAATCTAGACCCGTTCTGGCACCCTGCCGGAGTGGGCAATCCCTCTCCGGTGTCCATCTTCATCATCCCGGTGCTCTCCATGACAAGGAGGGAGTAGTTCTCCCTCGGGGCTGAGGGTATGTACCAGTAGCTATGCGTTTGATCTCTCTCTCGTGTTCTTGAGGTGACACGATCTTGATGTATCGCGAGCTTTGCTATTATATTTGGATCCTATGATGTTTCTTCCCCCTCTACTCTCTCATAATGAATCGAGTTTCCCCTTTGAAGTAATCTTATCGGATTGAGTCTTTAAAGATTTGAGAACACTTGATGTATGTCTTGCCGTGGATATCTGTGGTGACAATGGGATATCACGTGATACACTTGATGTATGTTTTGGTGATCAACTTGCGCGTTCTGCCCATGAACCTATGCATAGGGGTTGGCACACGTTTTCGTCGTGATTCTCTGGTAGGAACTTTGGGGCACTCTTTGAGGTCCTTTGTGTTGGTTGAATAGATGAATCTGAGATTGTGTGACGCATATCGTATAATCATACCCACGGATACTTGAGGTGACATTGGAGTATCTAGGTGACATTAGGGTTTTGGTTGATTTGTGTCTTAAGGTGTTATTCTAGTACGAACTCTAGGACTGTTTGTGACACTTATAGGAATATCCCAACGGATTGATTGGAAAGAATAACTTTGAGGTGGTTCCGTACCCTACCATAATCTCTTCGTTTGTTCTCCACTATTAGTGACTTTGGAGTGACTCTTTGTTTCATGTTGAGGGATAGTTATGTGATCCAAATATGATATTATTGTTGAGGGAACTTACACTAGCATAAGTATGAACCCTAGGCCTTGTTTCAACACATTGCAATACCGCTTACGCTCACTTTTATCATTAGTTACCTTGCTGTTTTTATATTTTCAGATTACAAATACCTTTATCTATTATCCATATACCACTTGTATCACCATCTCCTCACCGAACTAGTGCACCTATACAATTTACCATTATATTGGGTGTGTTGGGGACACAAGAGACTCTTTGTTATTTGGTTGCAGGGTTGCTTCAGAGAGACCATCTTCATTCTAAGCCTCTCACGGATTGATAAACCTTAGGCCATCCACTTGAGGGAAATTTGCTACTGTCCTACAAACCTCTGCACTTGGAGGCCCAACAACGCCTACAAGAATAAGGTTGTGTAGTAGACATCAAGCTCTTTTCTGGGGCCGTTGCCAGGGAGGTGAGTGCTTGAAGGTATATCTTTAGATCTTGCAATCGAGTCTTTTAGTTTCTTGTTTTATCACTAATTTAGTTTATAAAATAAAACTATAAAAAATGGAATTGAGTTTTTCTCATACGCTTCACCTTTTTAATATCTTTCGTGAGTATGATGGAAAGGATAATTGTGCTCTAGTGCTAGAAGAAGAAATCTATAAAATGTTTGCCACTAAATATTTGAATGATGAGCATGATTGCAATGTTGTTAGTATTAATTCCTTGAATATACATGATGCTAATGATATGCAAAGCCACAAGCTTGGGGAAGCTATGTTTGATGAAGATGATATTTTTTGTCCCCCAAGTTTTGATGAGCAAATTTATTATGATGAAAGCATGCCTCCTATCTATGATGATTGTTGTGATGACACATATGCTTTAAATAATAATGATAACAATGAAACTTGTCATCTTGATTTCAAATTTCAATCCCATGATAGTTATTTCGTTGAGTTTGCTCCCACTACTATTGATGAGAAGAATTTTGCTTATGTGGAGAGTAGTAAATTTTGCATGCTTCTAGATCATGAAAAGAATGCTTTAGGTGCTGGTTATATTGTTGAATTCATTCATGATGCTACTGAAAATTATTATGAGGGAGGAACATATGCTTGTAGGAGTTGCCATAATATCAAGTTTCCTCTCTATATGCTTAAAATCTTGAAGTTAAGCTTGTTTTGCTTTCCTATGCAAGTTGATTCTTGTTCCCACAAGTTGTTTGCTCACAAAATCCCTATGCATAGGAAGTAGGTTATAGTTAAATGTGCTAGTCATATTCTTCATGATGCTCTATTTATGTTTCAATTCTCATCCTTTATGTGAGCATCATTGAAATCATCATGCCTAGCTAGGGGCGTTAAACGATAGCGCTTGTTGGGAGGCAACCCAACTTTATTTTTGTTCCTTGTTTTTTGTTCCTATTTAGTAATAAATAATTCATCTAGACTCTGTTTAGATGTGGTATTATGCTTTTAATTAGTGTTTGCGCCAAGTAGAACCTTTGGGAAGACTTGGGTGAAGTCTTTATGATCATGCTGTAAAAAACAGAAACTTTAGCGCTCACGAGAATTGCTGCCATTTTTATTTGGAGAGTGCTATTTAGTTAATTATTTTTGTATATGATTAATAGATAAATTACTCAGGTCCATAAATTTATTTGAGAATTTTATGAGTTCATAAGTATACTTTTGATCCAAATTACTACAGATTGTTCTCTTTTTGACAGATTCTGTTTTCTATGTGTTGTTTGCTTATTTTGATGAATCTATGGCTAGTAAAATAGTTTATAAACCATAGAGAAGTTGGAATACAGTAGGTTTAACACCAATATAAATAAAGAATGAGTTCATTACAGTACCTTGAAGTGGTGATTTATTTTCTTATATTAACGGAGCTTACGAGTTTTCTGTTAAGTTTTGTGTTGTGAAGTTTTCAAGTTTTGGGTAAGGATTCGATGGACTATGGAATAAGGAGTGGCAAGAGCCTAAGCTTGGAGATGCCCAAGGCACCCCAAGGTAATATTCAAGGAAAACCAAGAGCCTAAGCTTGGGGATGCCCCGGAAGGCATCCCCTCTTTCGTCTTCGTTCATCGGTAACTTTACTTGGAGCTATATTTTTATTCACCACATGATATGTGTTTTGCTTGGAGCATCATTTCATTTTATTTTGCTTTGCTTGCTGTTTGAATAAAATACCAAGATCTGAAATTATTAAATGTTAGAGAGTCTTCACATAGTTGCATAATTATTCAACTACTCATTGATCTTCACTTATATCTTTCGGAGTAGTTTGTCGTTTGCTCTAGTGCTTCACTTATATCTTTTAGAGCATGGTGGTAGTTTTATTTTGAAGAAATAGATGAAATCTCATGCTACACTTAGATTATTTTGAGAGTCTTAAATAGCATGGTAATTTGCTTAAAATCCTAATATGCTAGGTATACAAGATTAGTAAAAACTTTCATATAGAGTATTGAATACTAAGAGAAGTTTGATGCTTGATGATTGTTTTGAGATATGGAGGTAATAATATCAAAGTCGTGCTAGTTGAGTAGTTGTGAAATTGAGAAATACTTGTGTTGAAGTTTGCAAGTCCCGTAGCATGCACGTATGGTAAACGTTGTGTAACAAATTTGAAACATGAGGTGTTATTTGATTGTCCTCCTTATGAGTGGCGGTCGGGGACGAGCGATGGTCTTTTCCTACCAATCTATCCCCCTAGGAGCATGCGCGTAGTGCCGAGGTTTTTGATGAATTGTAGATTTTTGCAATAAGTATGTGAGTTCTTTATGACTAATGTTGAGTCCATGGATTATACGCACTCTCACCCTTCCATCCTTGCTAGTCTCTTTGGTACCGTGCATTGCCCTTTCTCACATTGAGAGTTGGTGCAAAGTTTGCCGATACATCCAAACCCCGTGATATGATACGCTCTGTCACACATAAACCTCCTTATATCTTCCTCAAAACAGCCACCATACCTACCTATTATGGCATTTCCATAGCCATTCCAAGATATATTGCCATGCAACTTTCCATCATTCCGTTCATCATGACACATTCATCATTGTCATATTGCTTAGCATGATCATGTAGTTGACATAGTATTTGTGGCAAAGCCACCGTTCATAATTCTTTCATACATGTCACTCTTGGTTCATTGCATATCCCGATACACCGCCGGAGGCATTCATATAGAGTCATCCTTGTTCTAGTATCGAGTTGTAATCATTGAGTTGTAAATAAATAGAAGTGTGATGATCATCATTATTAGAGCATTGTCCCAAGTGAGGAATAAAAAAAGGCCATAAAAATAAAAAACAGAAGGCCCAAAAAAGGCCATAAAAAAGAAAAGGCCCAAAAAAATGAGAGAAAAAGAGAGAAGGGACAATGTTACTATCCTTTTACCACACTTGTGCTTCAAAGTAGCACCATGATCTTCATAGTAGAGAGTCTCTCATGTTATCACTTTCATATACTAGTGGGAATTTTTCATTATAGACATTGGCTTGTATATTCCAACAATGGGCCTCCTAAAGTGCCCTAGGTCTTCGTGAGCAAGCAAGTTGGATGCACACCCACCTAGTTTCTTTTGTTGAGCTTTCATACATTTATAGCTCTAGTGGATCCGTTGCATGGCAATCCCTGCTCCTTGCATTAACATCAATCGATGGGCATCTCCATAGCCCGTTGATTAGCCTCGTTGATGTGAGACTTTCTCCTTTTTGTCTTCTCCACATAACCCCCTCATTATTCTATTCCACCCATAGTGCTATGTCCATGGCTCGCGCTCATATATTGCGTGAAAGTTTATAGGTTTGAGATTACTAAAGTATGAAACAATTGCTTGGCTTGTCATCGGGGTTGTGCATGATGAGAGCATTATTGTGTGACAAAAATGGAGCATGACCAAACTATATGATTTTGTAGGGATGAACTTTCTTTGGCCATGTTATTTGAGAAGACATGATTGGTTAGTTAGTATGCTTGAAGTATTATTGTTTTTATGTCAATATGAACTTTTGTCTTGAATCTTTCAGATCTGAATATTCATACCACAATTAAGAAGAATTACATTAAAATTATGCCAAGTAGCACTCCGCATCAAAAATTATGTTTTTATCATTTACCTACTCGAGGACGAGCATGAATTAAGCTTGGGGATGCTGATACGTCTCCAACGTATCTATAATTTTTGATTGCTCCATGCTATATTATCTACTGTTTTGAATGTTTATGGGCTTTATTATACACTTTTATATCCTTTCTGGGATTAACCTATTAACCCAAAGCCCAGTGCCAGTTTCTGTTTTTACCCTATTTTAGGGTTTCGAAGAAAAGGAAAATCAAACGGAGTCCAATTGACCTGAAACTTCCCGGAACTCATTTTTGGAAGGAAAGAAGCCCATAAGACTTGGAGTGCATGTCGGGGGATCTGCGAGGAGGTCACGAGGCAGGGAGGCGCGCCCACCCCCTGGTGAGCCCCTTGTGGCCCCCCTGACGTACTTGTTCCGCCTATATATCTCCATATACCCTAAAACATCCGTGAGCAATAGATTGGGAGTTCCGCCGCCAGAAGCCTCCATAGCCACCGAACGCCAATCTAGACCCGTTCCGGCACCCTGCCGGAGGGGGCAATCCCTCTCCGGTGTCCATCTTCATCATCTCGGTCCTCTCCATGACGAGGAGGGAGTAGTTCTCCCTCGGGGCTGAGGGTATGTACCAGTAGATATGTGTTTGATCTCTCTCTCTCGTTCTTGAGGTGATACGATTTTGATGTATCGCGAGCTTTGCTATTATATTTGGATCGCATGATGATTTTCCCCCCTCTACTCTCTTGTAATGAATCGAGTTTCCTCTTTGAAGTAAACTTATCAGATTGAGTCTTTAAAGATTTGAGAACACTTGATGTATGTCTTGCCGTGGATATCTGTGGTGACAATGGGATATCACGTGATACACTTGATGTATGTTTTGGTGATCAACTTGCGGGTTCCGCCCATGAACCTATGCATAGGGGTTGGCACACATTTTCGTCGTGATTCTCCGGTAGGAACTTTGGGGCACTCTTTGAGGTCCTTTGTGTTGGTTGAATAGATGAATCTGAGATTGTGTGACACATATCGTATAATCATACCCACGGATACTTGAGGTGACATTGGAGTATCTAGGTGACATTAGGGTTTTGGTTGATTTGTGTCTTAAGGTGTTATTCTAGTATGAACTCTTGGGTTTTTTGTGACACTTATAGGAATAGCCCAACGGATTGATTGGAAAGAATAACTTTGAGGTGGTTTCGTACCCTACCATAATCTCTTCGTTTGTTCTCCGCTATTAGTGACTTTGGAGTGACTCTTTGTTGCATGCTGAGGGATAGTTATGTGATCCAATTATGATATTATTGTTGAGGGAATTTACACTAGCGAAAGTATGAACCCTAGGCCTTGTTTCAACACATTCCAATACCGTTTACGCTCACTTTTATCATTAGTTACCTTGCTGTTTTTATATTTTCAGATTACAAATACCTTTATCTACTATCCATATACCACTTGTATCACCATCTCTTCGCCGAACTAGTGCACCTATACAATTTACCATTGTATTGGGTGTGTTGGGGACACAAGAGACTCTTTGTTATTTGGTTGCAGGGTTGCTTGAGAGAGACCATCTTCATCCTATGCCTCCCACGGATTGATAAACCTTAGGTCATCCACTTGAGGGAAATTTGCTACTGTCCTACAAACCTCTGCACTTGGAGTCCCAACAACGTCTACAAGAAGAAGGCTGTGTAGTAGACATCAGCAACCAATACTTTTGCTGCTTAGCTGCCACTTGAGTTGAAGAAGAAGAAGGAGTTGCATCTCTGACTCTCTTCTTGGAAGCATCGCACTTGAGCTGAGAAGCCTCTTGCTTGAGTGCCATGTTGTAGAATTCATCATACATTTTCGGCTCAAAAAGCACAAGAGCTAGTTGCAGATCTTCTCTGAGGCCACCTCTGAACTGATAAGTCATGCTCTTCTTGTCAGGGACATCTTGCTTGGCGAAATGAGCGAGCTTATGGAACATGATGTTGTATTGGTAAACAGACAAGCTGCCTTGCTTCTGATTGCGGAACTCCTCATGCTTGCTCTCAACGACACTCTGAGGAATGTGGTGATCTCTGAAGTCTTGGCGGAAATCATCCCAGGTAATCACACGACCTCCTCTGGAATCTTTGTATTACTGATACCACTCAGCAGCTTGGTCTTTGAGTTGGAAGGAAGCAAACTTTACAAAGTCCTCAGGCCTGACGTTGCTGCACTCAAAATGTTTGCAGATATCCACGAGCCAATCATCAACGTCTGTGGCCTCGGCATAGTTACTGAAGGTCTTTGGCTGGTTTGCGAGGAACTGGTTGAGTGTAGCAAACTGAGTTTGATTGTTGCCATGGACTTGATTTCCTTGGTTGTGCTCTTGCAAGAGTTGCATAATAAGCTACGTGTTGGCGTTGGTAGCGGCCATCACAGCTTGCCATGCCTCCGGAGGTGGAGGTGGTGGCGGTGATTCCAGATTCTGATGCGTTGGAGGAGCCATCCTGAAGAGGGTGACATCCGTTAGCATCTTAAAGACATATATACAAGCTGAATCAAATGGATCGAAATTGCAACATATAGCCTTAGCATTCGAACAAGAATGAACGAATGAATTCCAAATTACATGGTCACACTTCCATAAATTGAGAAGCCCCCTAGATAGAGGTAGATGAATAAAACAACAAGGTACGGGTATGAACAAATAATTGGTAAGGATTACCCAATCACAAACCAAATATCTGCGGAAGAAATACTAGAGCTACATGAATTCCCACCTATGAAACTCCCGAAATTTCCCCGGTTATACAATCAGGTGTTGGGGATACAGGGGAAGCATAATATCTCATCAAAACTAGCAAAACCTACATCCAGATGTATCCATCCTTCAACACATAACCAAGAAACCTTCGAAAATCATTTACCTCAACCTTCGAAAAGCATCCATTATATGAGTTATGGCAATACTCCCGAACTCCCGCCCCAGTACTAGGTAGCGTCGAGGTTATCTCATCAACAACTGCATAAAAGAGATTTTCGATGTCGGCGAAACTCGGGTATTCCAGAACTGCAACGATAATATTGTGACGACAACATCTCGGAGCTCAACTCCCCGGGACACTGCCACAACCTCTAAATGTCAGGAGGCACCAAGAACAATGTTCTCGTCACAAAACCATTGGAACGATTCCAAGATACCCGCGTGATCCTAAATTTTTTTAGTGAAATTTGAGAAGAGAAGAGTCAAAACTCTACGTCAGGATGCCTCACGAGAGCGACAAAGGGAATGAGGAGTAAAAAGAATCCTACTCTCTGATATATATAATCCTAAAAGACTCAAAACATTTTTCTAGACTCAACAACGCCAACGATTCGATCAAGCAGGGGGCTCCTAAGTTAGGGAAGGCTCTGATTACCAACTTGTAACACCCACGATGCGGCTATATCTCCCACGTGTCGGAGCACGACTTAGAGGCATAACCGCATTGTAGGCAATGTCACAAGAGGGGTAATCTTTACACATCCCATGTACTGAATAAGAAAGAGGTACAGAGTTGGCTTACAATCGCCACTTCACACAATACATAAATATAGCATTACAATCATCCAGACACAATCAAGGTCTGACTACGGAACCAAAATAAAGACAACCCCAAATGCATATGATCCCCGATTGCCCCAACTGGGCTCCACTACTGATCGTCTGGAAACGAAACGTAGTAACTTCCTGAGTCCTCATCGAACTCCCACTTGAGCTCAGTCGCATCTCCTGGAATGGTATCATCGGCACCTACATCTGGTTTTGGAAGTAATCTATGAGTCACGGGGACTCAGCAATCTCACACCCTCGCGATTAAGACTATTTAAGCTTATGGGTAAGGAAAGGTATGAGGTGGAGCTGCAGCAAGCACTAGCATATATGGTGGCTAACATACGCAAAAGAGAGCAAGAAGAGAAGGCAAGGCACGGTCGAGAATCTATGATCAAGAAGTGATCCTAGAACTACTTACGTTCAAGCATAACACGAGACCGTGTTCTCTTCCCGGACTCCGCCGAAAAGAGACCATCACGGCTACACACGCTGTTGATCCATTTTAATTAAGTTAAGTTTCAGGTTTTCAACAATCGGACATTAACAAATTCCCATCTGCCCATAACCGCGGGCACGGTTTTCAAAAGTTCAAAACCCTGCAGGGGTGTCCCAACTTAGCCCATCACAAGCTCTCACGGTCCACGAAGGATATTCCTTCTCCCAGGACGGCCCGATCAGACTCGGAATCCCGGTTACAAGACATCTCGACACTGGTAAAACAAGACCAGCAAAGCCACCAGATGTGCCGACAAATCCCGATAGGAGTCGCACGTATCTTGTTCTCAAGGCAACGCCGGATGAGACTAGCTATGAGTAAAACCAACCCTCAAGTTTCCCCGAGGTGGCCCCGCAGGCAGCTCAGTTCGGACCAACACTCAGAGGAGCACTGGCCTGGAGGGAGGGTTTAAAATAAAGATGACCCTTCAGTCCGCGAAACCCAAGGGAAAAAGGCTAGGTGGCAAATGGTAAAACCAAGGTTGGGCCTTGCTGGAGGAGTTTTATTCAAGGCGAACTGTCAAGGGGTTCCCATTATAACCCAACCACGTAAGGAACACCAAATCAAGGAACATAACACCGGTATGACGGAAACTAGGGCGGCAAGAGTGGAACAACACACCAGACATAAGGCCGAGCCTTCCACCCTTTACCAAGTATATAGATGCATTAAAGTAAACAAGATATAATAGTTATATCCCAACAATAAACATGTTCCAACAAGGAACAAACTCCAATCTTCACCTGTAACTAGCAACGCTATAAGAGGGGCTGAGCAAAGCGGTAACATAGCCAAACAATGGCTTGCTAGGACAAGGTGGGTTAGAGGTTTGACATGGCAATATGGGAGGCATGATAAAGCATGTGGTAGGTATCGCGGCATAGGCATAGCAATAGAGCGAGCAACTAGCAAGCAAAGATAGAAGTGATTTCGAGGGTATGGTCATCTTGCCTGCAAAGTTCTCCGAGTTGACATAAGCTTGATCCTCGTAAGCATTCTCAACGGGTTCCTCGATCATGTACTCGTCTCCCGGCTCTACCCAAAGCAAGAACACAAGCAAAGGGAACCAAAATCAACCACGGTGCAATCCGCAAGCAACATGATGCAAAACATGGCATGATATGCGGGATGTGATATGCAATGCATACGCATGCTTCGGAAAGGAAAGATTGAACCAGGCCTCAACTTGGCAAACCAAGAGTGCCGCTGGAAAGATTAGTTGATTTTGGTCGAAATGGATATAAAGATCACCGAAATCAAATGCACGGTTTGCAAATGGCAAGCAAAAGAATAATGGCACTATTCTGCGATTAACAACACGATGCCATCTAAAATGCATCAGGAAACTAAGCTACTGCACTCTAACATAACAACAAAGCACATGGCAGTGATCCACTCCAGATGCTTGACAAAAGATGAACACTGAGCTACGGCTAAATCACACAATAGCAGGTTCAAACAAGCATGGCAAAAGTGCAAAAGATATCAGGTTCACAAACTTAGTGAAAATAACATGTCAGGATTTAACATCAGGTAGCAATGTTTAGAGCAAGATAACAACATGCTACAGGAACATATTATGGCAAAGCAAGGCATGGCATGAAACTACTCAAAGCATATAACAAAAGTCCCTTACTAACCATAAGCCAAAAAGGATCAGAAGATATGATGGCACCCATGTAAACATAGCAAGTGCGTTAACAGATTCAGACTTGGCAGAAAAACTGGGCATGGCAAAAGCAGAGTTACATAGGCATGTTTGTGAGCTCGATGCACTCACCACAAGGCATTGCATGACAAACTAAGCATACACCCAGCAAGAAGACATGTTCAAGAAGGTAAACACGGCAAGAACAACCTCATAGCATGCATGGATCAACTACAACAACCTTGGCAAAATAGAATAACATGTAAAAAATCTGCCAGTAACATTTTATAGCAAAAGTAGAGCAAGATTGAGTCATGCTAGGGTACTCCATAATTGCAAACAAAGACATGGATGGATAGAGCATAAGAATATCTCAGAAACATCCTTACTGAACATGCTCAAAAGAGGCATGGATCACTCTATAGCAACATGAATACATGGCATAAAAATAACATCCGGGAAATGACTTAGAAGAATTCTAAGTCCCTGAAATCAGCAACATCACGAGAGCTACATTGCATGCTTGTGCTAGTCACCACATTGATCACAAAAATACATGGCATACACCTCTGTAAAGATGGCATGGCATAGCCCAAAACACATGTAGGGCTCAAGTTCATAGGAGGCACACATTAAACATGGCAAAAATGACAAATGTCCATAATCTGATAAGAATTAGGAACTAACATTACATAGCACTCTTGCAATAGCATTTAGGGCATCAAGATGAACTCAAACAAGCATGGTACAATGTAATGAAATGAAGAGAACATCCAGACGAACAATTTGATATATCACACACGCAAAACGGAGCTACGGATGCAAAGTTATGATGCGATGAACATGCCAGAAAATGTGAACAAGAAAGGACTTAGGGAAAAATAGACCTCCTCTGGATCGAGATCTAGGGTTCGTCTCCGATCTGCACGCGAATTGAGGAGGGCTCGAGCTCGCCGGATCCTTGCCGGAAAGGAGAGGTGGCGGTGGATCCGGTCGATCCCTCGCCGGATCCGGCCGGAGGCGGGGTCGGCGGTGAGGTAGGGCGAGGAGGCGGGGAAGGCGCGAGTGAGGGGCGGCAGACGAGGGAGCTCCGACAATGAGCTTGGAGACGGCGGCGCTCTCCGGTGGCGGCGGAGGAGAAGGCGGCGGAGGGAGGTGCCGGCGCGGCTCCGAGACAGCGGCGCCGGGGCGCGCGGGACTGCGGACGAAGCGGGCGGCGGAGATGGGCTGCGGGGACAGGCGTCGGGCCTGGCGGGCCGCGACGCGCGCGGTGGCTGGGGCTGCCACATGGCGGCTTGCGGTTGGACGCAGGCGGTGGCGGACGCGTCCGGCCGGCGGCAGACGTGTACGGCGGCGCGGAGGAGCGGGCTAGGGTTTGGACTGCGGGAATTTCGGAGGGGGAGACCTATTTATAGATAGAGGGAGCTAGGAGAGTCCAAATGAGGTGCGGTTTTCGGCCACGCGATCATGATCGAATGACCGAGAGGATGGAGGGTGTTTAGGTGGGTTTTGGGCCACTTTGGAGGGGTGTTGGGCTGCAACATTCACGAGGCCTTTATGGTTCCTCGGTTAACCGTTGGAGTATCAAACGAAGTCCAAATGGCACGAAACTTGACAGGCGGTCTACCGGTAGTGAACCAAGGCCGCTTGACAAGTGTCAGTCCAATCCGAGAACATTTAACACCCGCACACGAAAAGAGGCAAAAGGGGACGCCGGAGGACATAGGAGTGCCAAAATGCAAAACTGACAACGGGGAAAATGCTCGGATACATGAGACGAACACATATGCAAATGTGATGCACATGATGACATGATATGAGATGCATGACAAGGACAAAAGCAGAACGAAGACAAAACCCAACCACGAGGAAATATCATAACTTAGTGCCGAAAATGGCAAGAGTTGGAATACAAATATGGCAAGTTGCATATGGGGAATTACACTCGTCCTTAAAGACAATATCACTACTGAGGAGAACTGGCCCCAGGCCAAACCCTCTGGTTTGGCATCTTTACCATGACCGCCCGTTCGGCCGTTAAGCCAACGATGACCACTCAGGCCATTGAAAATCCTCTTCGTATCGACCCCAAACACTCCAAGCAGATGGATCTAGCGGAGTTTTCATCTTTAAACGAGCTCCTTGATCTTATTGCCGCCCTGGGAATTGCCACAGATTACGGTCGGATCGGGCTCAAACCCGACCAAAGAGAAATCAAATCTCCACCGATAACCCACCAGATAGCGGTAGTCGAGGAGCAAGACAACGACTCTTCCCCTATACTGAAGACAGACTACATCCGGATTGCCGACCCTGGAGAGCCAGATACCCACCCGCAAAAGGAAGTGACCGGCCTTCCGAACATAGAATCGGATGGGGGGCAAAGGCAACCAGAAGATACTCCGGAGACCGGACTGTTAAGTCTGGAAAAACTTCAGACTCTGGATCATCGATCAGGTCAGGGTCCAGATCCAATTCCACCCACCCATTCATACATAAGCGCTCTCACAAGCATACAACAGCAGTCTCAGGAAACGGTCCATCACTTCTGGGCCAGATGCCTCCTTGTCAAGGACAAGGTTAAAGATTGCCGCGACGAGGACGCGATATCAGTGTTCCGCAACAATTGCACGAACGAAGGAATCCTCAACACCATTAATCTCCGCCGCATACTACACTTCACTGACTTGGCAACTATCGTACAGAAGTACAGCGCAATGGAAAGCGCCTAGAGGGATCAAGCAGCTTGTTGGGAGCCATCGGTCCCAACTCAACCACTGGTCCAGGTGAAAAGGGCACATCCCCGTGACGCGCCCAGTCCAATAGCCAAGAAATACAAACCCATCACGCGGCGCGGAACCATTCTGGAGGGATGGCTCGATGGCCCATGCAAAATACACACAACACCGGATAACATACCAACCCACAACCTTAGAGCATGTTGGATACTCCGGCAGGTAGCTAAAAGCGGCGAGGACATCCTTACCAAAAACACCCCAGTGCAACACCCTCTAGAATACAATGACCCCAGAGTACTGACGGTCTTTGAGACATTCGCTTCAAACAAAAAAGCGCAAAAGCGCACTTCGCGGCCTCACTAAAGTCTGTCAAATCGCCACAGTAAACCCTTGGAATGACACGGCTATAACCTTTAATGCCGGTGACGAACCAAAATACAGGACAGTCCGAGCACCAGCCGCTTTAGTCCTCGGTCCTATCGTGGACGGCTTTCGACTTACCAAGGTCCTCATGGACGGTGGCAGCGGACTAAACCTCATCTATGAGTATACACTCCACAAAATGGAAATAGACAAGAGCCGCATCAAGCAAAGCAGCACGACCTTCCGAGGAATCATTCCCAGTCGGGAGGCGCGGTGTACGGGAAAAATCACACATGACGTGGTATTCTGCACGCCGGAGAATGATCGGTCTGAAGAAATCACCTTCCAAGTGGCTCCTTTCAGTAGCGGATACCACGCCCTGTTGGGGCGGGATGCTTTTACACGCCTCCAACCTATACCTCATTTTTGGTATATGAAGCTCAAAATGCACTGACCAAACGACATAATCACTGTTGTCAGTGATCCGGACATAGCACTCCGCGCTGAAAACAAAACCACATCCCTGGCCCTTGAGGCATTATCTGAAACCCTCGCGGCCGAAGAATTAACGGCACTGCGCTCCACGGTGGATAGGGACAATGTGATCTTAGACAAACGACCCAAATCCACCTCCTTCAAACTGGCAGAAGAAATAGTCAAATTCCAGGTCCACCCAATGTACCCCAAGAAGACAGCATCTATTGGAGCACAACTAGACCCAACGGTCGATGCCACACTAAGGGATTTCCTTCGTGAAAACTGGGATGTATTCGCCTGGCACCCTTCTGACATGCCTCGAATCCCACGTGAGCTGGCCGAACATAGCCTTAATATCTTAAAGGGATACAAACCAATCAAACAAGCACTGCGGCGCTTTTTCGAGCCCAAACACCAAGCTATGGGGGAGGAGCTGGCCAAGCTAATTGAGGCCGGATTCATCAGAGAAATAAAACATCCGGACTGGCTAGCAAACATGGTGATGGTACCAAAGAAGGAAAAATCCTGACAGTTGTGCGTCGATTTTAAAGACCTCAATAAGGCTTGCCCTAAGGATCCCTTCCCCCTCCCCCGCATCGATCAAATCATTGATGCTACCGCAGGACACAACTCACTGTGTTTCCTTGATGCATATTTCGGATACCATCAAATCAAAATGAAGGAGTCCGATCAATCTGCAACAACATTCATTACCCCATATGGGCCATTCTGCTTCAACACCATGCCCTTTGGGCTCAAGAACGTCGGCGCCACATACCAACGCATGATTCAAACATGCCTGGAGAAACATACCGGCAAGACAGTTGAAGCTTATGTCGTCATCAAAACTAGGCGCGTCGAAACACTAATAGACGATTTACGTCTCACATTTGATAACCTATGCGCGTATGACATTAAGCTCAATCCGGAAAAGTGCGTTTTCGGTGTCCCTACTAGAAAACTGCTGGGCTTCATCGTTTCCAAGAGAGGAATTGAAAAAAAAAATCCAGCCAAAATCCGAGCTCTGTCACAATTGGCTACGCCAACAGACCTCAAACAAGTCCAAAAGATCGCGGGTTGCGTGGCAGCTCTAAGCCGCTTTATCTCCAGATTGGGGGAAAATGCACTGCCACTCTATCGCCTTCTACGGTGAACCGATCACTTCAAGTGGACGGATGCGGCAACAGCCAGACTGGAGGAAATAAAAACCCTTCTTGCGAGCAACCCAATCCTGGCCGCGCCAAACGTCGGTGAACCGATGCTATTATACATATCGGCAACACATCAGGTGGTGAGTGCCGTGCTCGTCGTTGAACGAGAACAGGACGGACACAAATTCCCACTTCAAAAGCCAGTATACTACGTATCCACTGTCCTTACACCATGCAAATCCCGGTACCCCCATTATCAAAAGATAGCATACGCGGTCTTCATGGCATCACGAAAGCTCCGTCGCTACTTCCAGGAGTGTTCGATCACGGTGGCTCCCGAAGTACCACTCAATGACATTATAAACAACCGCGATGCCACGGGCCGGATTGCCAAATGGGCCATTGAGCTCCTTCCATTTGATATTACATACAAAACACGTCGAGCTATTAAATCCCAAGTACTGGTTGACTTCGTCGCCGAATGGATAGAGGCCGAACTCATAAAGAGTACGACACATATTCCAATTGGGTTATGTATTTCGATGGCTCCAAAATGCTGGCAGGGCTAGGGGTGGGCGTCGTTTTAATGTCACATACTGGAGATGTCGTTCAGTACGTACTCCAAATACTATACACAGACTCCAACAATGCAGCCGAATACGAGGCCTTATTGGATTGTCTCCGGATGGCTGTCTCCATGGGCATACAACGCCTAGAAGTGCGCGGGGACTCAAACCTTGCAATATCTCAAATAAATGGAGACTTCGACGCTAAAGATCTAAAGATGTCAGCTTATCGTAATGACGTTGATGTCTACTACACAACCTTCTTCTTGTAGACGTTGTTGGGCCTCCAAGTGCAGAGGTTTGTAGGATAGTAGCAAATTTCCCTCAAGTGATGACCTAAGGTTTATCAATCCGTAGGAGGCGTAGGATGAAGATGGTCTCTCTCAAGCAACACTGCAACCAAATAACAAAGAGTCTCTTGTGTCCCCAACACACCCAATACAATGGTAAATTGTATAGGTGCACTAGTTCGGCGAAGAGATGGTGATACAAGTGGTATATGGATAGTAGATAATAGTTTTTGTAATCTGAAATTATAAAAACAGCAAGGTAACTATTGATAAAAGTGAGCATAAACGGTATTGCAATGCGTTGAAACAAGGCCTGGGGTTCATACTTTCACTAGTGCAAGTCCTCTCAACAATAATAACATAATTGGATCATATAACTATCCCTCAACATGCAACAAAGAGTCACTCCAAAGTCACTAATAGCGGAGAACGAACGAAGAGATTATGGTAGGGTATGAAACCACCTCAAAGTTATTATTTCCAATCAATTTGTTGGGCTATTCCTATAAGTGTCACAAACAGCCCTAGAGTTCGTACTAGAATAACACCTTAAGACACAAATCAACCAAAACCCTAAAGTCACCTAGATACTCCAATGTCACCTCAAGTATCCGTGGGTATGATTATATGATATGCATCACACAATCTCAGATCCATCTATTCAACCAACACAAAGGACCTCAAAGAGTGCCCCAAAGTTCTACCGGAGAATCACGACGAAAACGTGTGCCAACCCATATGCATAGGTTCATGGGCGGAACCCGCAAGTTGGTCACCAAAACATACATCAAGTGAATCTGTGATATCCCATTGTCACCACAAATATGCACGACAAGACATACATCAAGTGTTCTCAAATCTTTAAAGACTCAATCCGATAAGATAACTTCAAAGGGGAAACTCAATTCATTACAAGAGAGTAGAGGGGGGAAGAAACATAAGATCCAACTATAATAGCAAAGCCCGCGATACATCAAGATCGTGCCAAATCAAGAACACGAGAGAGAGAGATCAAACACATAGCTACTGGTACATACCCTCAGCCCCGAGGGAGAACTACTCCCTCCTCGTCATGGAGAGCACCGGGATGATGAAGATGGCCACCGGAGAGGGATTGCCCCTCCGGCAGGGTGCCGGAATGGGTCTAGATTGGTTTTCGGTGGCTACGGAGGCTTCTGGCGGCGGAACTCCCGATCTATTATGCTCTGGAAGTTTTAGGGTACGTGAGTATATATGGGTGCAGGAAGTACGTCGGTGGAGCTTCGGGGGCCCCACGAGGCAGGGGGCGCGCCCTAGGGGGGTGGGCGTGCCCCCCACCCTCGTGGGCACCTCCCTTCTCTCCTGACGTGGGGTCCATGTCCATCCGGTAGCTTTCCTTCCAAAAATAACTTCTCCAGTTGATTTCATTCCGTTTCGACTTCGTTTGATATTCCTTTTCTTCGAAACACTGAAATAGGCAAAAAAAACAACAATTCTGGGTTGGGCCTCCGGTTAATAGGTTAGTCCCAAAAATAATATAAAAGTGGATAATAAAGCCCAATATTGCCCAAAACAGTAGATAACATAGCATGGAGCAATCAAAAATTATAGATACATTGGAGACGTATCAAGCATCACCAAGCTTAATTCCTGCTCGTCCTCGAGTAGGTAAATGATAAAAACAGAATTTTTGATGCGGAGTGCTACTTGGCATAATTTCAATGTAATTCTTCTTAATTGTGGTATGAATATTCAGATCCGAAAGATTCAAGACAAAAGTTCATATTGACATAAAAATGATAATACTTCAAACATACTAACTAAGCAATTATGTCTTCTCAAAATAACATGGCCAAAGAAAGTTCATCCCTACAAAATTATATAGTTTAGTCATGTTTCATTTTTGTCACACAAGAATGCTCTCATCATGCACAACCCCGATGACAAGCCAAGCAATTGTTTAATAGTTTAGTAATCTCAAACTCATAAACTTTCACGCAATACATGAGCGCAAGCCATGGATATAGCACTATGGGTGGAATAGAATATAATGAGGGGGGTTATGTGGAGAAGACTAAAAAGGAGAAAGTCTCACATCAACGAGGCTAATCAATGGGCTATGGAGATGCCCACCAATTGATGTTGATGCAAGGAGTAGGGATTGCCGTGCAACAGATGCACTTGAGCTATAAATGTATGAAAGCTCAACAAAAGAAACTAAGTGGGTGTGCATCCAACTTGCTTGCTCACGAAGACCTAGGGCACTTGAGGATGACCATTGTTGGAATATACAAGCCTAGTTCTATAATGAAAGATTCCCACTAGTATATGAAAGTGACAAAACAAGAGACTCTCTATCATGAAGATTATGGTGCTACTTTGAAGCACAAGTGTGGCAAAGGATAGTAGCATTGTCCCTTCTCTCTTTTTCTCTCATTTTTTGGGTCGTCTCTCTTTTTTTATGGCCTTTCTTTTTATTAGGCCTTCTCTTTTTTTGCCTTTCTCTTTTTTTTATTCCTCACTTGGGACAATGCTCTAATAATGATGATCATCACACTTCTATTTATTTACAACTCAATGATTACAACTCGATACTAGAACAAAGATCACTCTATATGAATGCCTCCGACGGTGTACCGACATTGCGATGAATCAAGAGTGACATGTATGGAAGAATTATGGACGGTGGCTTTGCCACAAATACGATGTCAACTACATGATCATGCAAAGCAATATGACAATGATGAATGTGTCATGATAAACGAAATGGTGGAAAGTTTCATGGCAATATATCTCGGAATGGCTATGGAAATGCCATAATAGGTAGGTATGGTGGCTGTTTTGAGGAAGATATAAGGAGGTTTATGTGTGATAGAGCGTATCATATCACGGGGTTTGGATGCACCGGCGAAGTTTGCGCCGACTCTTAATGTGAGAAAGGGCAATGCACGGTACCGAAGAGGCTAGCAATGATGGAAGGGTGAGAGTGCGTATAATCCATGGACTCAACATTAGTCATAAAGAACTCACATACTTATTGCAAAAATCTACAAGTCATCAAAAACCTTGGCACTACGTGCATGCTCCTAGGGGGATAGATTGGTAGGAAAATACCATCGCTCGTCCCCGACCGCCACTCATAAGGAAGACAATCAAATAACACCTCATGTTTCAAATTTGTTACATAACGTTTACCGTACGTGCATGCTACGGGACTTGCAAACTTCAACAAGTATTTCTCAAATTCACAACTACTCAACTAGCACGACTTTGATATTATTACCTCCATATCTCAAAACAATCATCAAGCATCAAACTTCTCTTAGTATTCAATACACTCATAAGAAAGTTTTATTATTAATCTTGTATACCTAACATATTAGGATTTTAAGCAAATTACCATGCTATTTAAGACTCTCAAATAATATAAGTGAAGCATGAGAGTTCATCTATTTCTTCAAAATAAAACCACCACCATGCTCTAAAAGGTATAAGTGAAGCACTAGAGCAAATGACAAACTACTCCAAAAGATATAAGTGAAGATCAATGAGTAGTCTAATAATTATGCAACTATGTGAAGACACTTTAAAATTCAAGAATCTCAGATCTTGGTATTTTATTCAAACAGCAAGCAAAGCAAAATAAAATGACATTCTAAGAATGACAAACATCATGTGAAGAAGCAAAAACTTAGGATCAGCCGATACTGACCGATAGTTGTTGAAGAAGAAAGGTGGGATGCCAACCGGGGCATCCCCAAGCTTAGACGCTTGAGACTTCTTGAAATATTATCTTGGGGTGCCTTGGGCATCCCCAAGCTTGATATTTTGTGTCTCCCTAATTCCTCTCATATCACGATCTCCCTAAATCTCAAAAGCTTCATCCACACAAAACTCAACAAGGACTCGTGAGATAAGTTAGTATAAACCATTGCAAAAGCCTTATCATACTCTACTGTAGAAAATCACTAAAATTATCATTCAACATTGCATACTAAATGCCTCTGCATATTTAATAGTCCTATCCTCAAATAGAATCATTAAAGAAGCAAACATATGCAAACAATGCAAACATAACAGCAATCTGCCTAAACAGGATAGTCTGTAAAGAATGCTGCAACATCCATACTTCCCTAGCTCCAAACAGCAACAGCAACAATAAATTTATCAGATCTTAATATTCAAAAGGTTTCAACATTTTATCACATTCTGACTTTTCTAGGGAATTATTGCAACATCGGTAAACTTTCTGTTTTCAAACAGCAACATGTATACTTGTAACATAGGCATAGTAAAGGCTATCAATGACACTTTTATTGAAATAAAAGATGCAAAACATTGTTCTAAATACCAGCAAGCAAATCCTAACAAAATAAATTGACGCTCCAAGCAAAACACAAAACTTAACAGAAATCCTTAGGGGTGAATAAAAATATTGCTCCAAGTAAAGTTACCGATGAACGAAGACGAAAGAGGGGATGCCTTCCGGGGCATCCCCAAGCTTAGGCTCTTGGATATCCCTGAATATTACCTTGGGATGCCTCGGTCATCCCCAAGCTTAGGCTCTTGCCACTCCTTATTCCATAGTCCATCGAATCCTTACCCAAAACTTGAAAACTTCACAACACAAAACTTAACAGAAAACTCGTAAGCTCCGTTAGTATAAGAAAACAAATCACCACTTCAAGGTACTGTAATGAACTCATTATTTATTTATATTGGTGTTAAACCTACTGTATTCCAACTTCTCTATGGTTTATAAACTATTTTACTAGCCATAGATTCATCAAAATAAGTAAACAACACATGAAAAACAGAATCTGTCAAAAACAGAACTGTCTGTAGTAATCTGGATCAAACATATACTTCTGGAACTCATAAAATTCTCAAATAAATTGATGGACCTGAGGAATTTATCTATTAATCATCTGCAAAAATAAATAACTAAATAGCACTCTCCAAATAAAAATGGCAGCAATTCTCGTGAGCGCTAAAGTTTCTGTTTTTTACAGCATGATCAACAAGACTTTCCCCAAGTCTTCCCAAAGGTTCTACTTGGCACAAACACTAATTAAAAGCATAAAACCACATCTAAACAGAGGATAGATAAATTATTTAGTGCTAAACAGGAACAAAAAGCAAGGAACAAAAATAAAGTTGGGTTGCCTCCCAACAAGCGCTATCGTTTAATGCCCCTAGTTAGGCATGATGATTTCAATGATGCTCACATAAAAGATAAGAATTGTAACATAAAGAGAGCATCTTGAAGAATATGACTAGCACATTTAAGTCTAACTCTCTTCCTATTCATAGGGATTTTGTGATCAAACAACTTGTGGGAACAAGAATCAACTTGCAAAGGAAAGCAAAACAAGCATAACTTCAAAACTTTAAGCACATAGAGAGGAAACTTGATATTATTGCAATTCCTACAAGCATATATTCCTCCCTCATAATAATTTTCAGTAGCATCATGAATAATTCAACAATATAACTATCACATAAAGCATTCTTTTCATGATCTACAAGAATAGAAAATTTACTACTCTCCACACAAGCAAAATTCTTCTTATGAATAATAGTGGGAGCAAACTCAATGTAACATCCCAAATTTTCAATTTGGAATGTTATACACTAGATCATCAATGCATATCATATTTTCTTGCTTTTGGTTTGATCCTAGAAATTATACGCAGCTCAAGGACCCTCGGAGAGAGTTGGGGATTTCGTTATTTTCATATTTGAGTTTTCTCAAATTTTGAAAATAGGATCATTGATTTTATTTATTTTATCTTCAATTATTTCTATAATAAAAATAAGTGAGAGGGAATAAAATGACTTTCCCAAAATAAAGAAATATTGAGGATTTAATAAAAAAATCAATAAGATTTATTTTGGAGTTTTTGCTATTTTATCTGAATTTAGGAAAAATTGCACGTTTTTCAAAACTGTATTTTAGGACCAAGAAAATGTTCATCTTGTTCTAAATATTTTATTTAGACGGTGAAAATTTGTTTTGACATTTTTAGATTTTTATTTTTTTTCTAGGATTTTCTTAGTTCGACGGGATTATTTAAAAAAATCTCCGCGCCCGACTGGGCCGAAGGCCCAGCCGAGCCAGGCCGGCCCGCGCCACCGCCGCCATCCCCGCGCCGCGCCGCCGCCGACCCGAACTCCCCTGCACCGCCGCCTTGCCCCTTCCCCAAGCCGCCACACCCCCCCTCTTAAATACCGCCGCCGCCCTCCCCACCCCGCCACCCGACCCGCCCCG
>NC_041386.1:76795887-76804893 GCF_002162155.2 Triticum dicoccoides | reverse complement strand
GCAGCAGCAGCCGCCGCCGCCTCCCGCGCCGCCGCCGCAGCCCCGCCACCCCACACCGCCGCACCAGAACCCCGCCGGAGCCTCGCTGGAGCCGAGCCGAGGTAGCCGCCCCGCCGCCCCGGTTTTCTAAAGAAACCGATCCGCTTTTTTTTAGAAAACCCTAGATTCGTTTTTTAGAAATAGATCGGTTTTATTTTTTCCAGTTTATTTATTTAGCGAGCGTTCGCTCGTTCGTTCGTCTTAACAGACGAATTCGCCGTTTAGTTTCAGTTAACGAATGTTCGTTCTTTAATCTGTTCGTCATTTTTCTTTTTCTCGGAGTATCCGCGATTATTTCCGATCGCGATTTCTGATCCGATTTTCATTCTAGTATAACTTTTCGCCCGTTTATCGGAATCAGGCGATTCAAGCGCCTGGAGTTTCGTATCGAAACCCTCTTTCTGTTTAACCTACTCAAACAAGATTTTGCTTTAGTAAAATTTGACTTAGAGCCAGATTTGTAAACGAAGTTTGTTTCTTTCGCCGTTTGACTTTCATTGCCTCGTTCAATTTGATTCTTTTTGCAAACCGGAGTTCTTAAGTTGAACTTTCTGGTTAGATCTCTTATTTGATTTTTACCCATGCATTAGATGAGTACTTATTGTGTGCTTGTTTGTTTGCGATAGAGTACCTGGAGTGCGCCACTTGCTACTTTGAATCTCTAGGTTTCACGGATCATCAGCAAGGCAAGTAACACTTTGATCATACCTCTTTACTACCCAGTTTTTATTGCATTAGATCAATCCTCAAACAATTGCATGATTAGGATCTGATTAATATGTGTGTTCTGGGAAGTAGATGAGGTAGTACCTATTACCTGTTTTATTATCAAACCCTTGGGAGTTACTTCTATGTTTGCTTGTTATGCCATGCTATGCTAGTAGACGTGGATTGGGTGAGTGTATCCATGACAGATGTGAGATTGTTAAATTAATGGTTTATTTAAGGTGGCAACTTAGACACACATCTGTGTGGATTGAGGCACCTGGGTATTCCAGCGATTGCCTGTTTTTCTTTATGGACTGCCACCCAGGCTCAAAGGGATCATGAGATTATTCATACTAGAAACTTCCGTGTGCAGCCACAAGCTACTATGGGCTCTAGCATAGTTGACTAAGTCATGCGAACTCTTACAGTGGTAGACTAGCAGATGTAGGGGATGTAGGTTGGTACTTTCTACCCGATCGTAAGGTGCTAGCGCTTCTAAAAGACTATGTCTCGGTCATCCGTTTCTCAAACATCATGTAGTGCGAGAATCCCAATGGAGGAGACCGAGTCTTATGGGGAAAAGTGCGCAAACCTCTGCAGAGTGTATAAACTAATCATGGTTAGCCGTGTCCCCGGTTATGGACGTCTTGAGTATCTAGTACTTGGATTATCATGTGAATCTCATCATGTTACTTTAATTAAAATTGTTGGGTTTTAATGATAATGCTTAATTGGGGATTGAGAGGATGTCTATCTTCTCAATGTTCAACAACCACCATGATAGTTAAGTAAAAATTTATTCCTTTGTAGTAGGGAAAAATTGGCTTTCTGCAAAAACTGTAACCATAGAGCTTTCCACCAGCCATATATGCATGTAGTATAGCTTTATTTTTTCATTACTCTCTATGTGTTTCATTGCCAGCATATTCCATGTGCTGACCCGTTTTCGGGCTACAACGTTCATGTTGCAGACTTTTCAGACGACGAGTAAGGTGCCTTTAGGTCGTGGTTCTATACTCAGTGATGCCGTTGGAGTTGATGGACTCACTTATCTTCCAAGCCTTCCGCTGTTATCGTTATTAGATGGCCTTAAGCCATATTATTTGTAATAAGTTCTATTTTGATACACTCGTTGTAATAAGTGTGTGATTGCTACTATGCTATAAATCCTTCAAGTACTGTGCGTGTCAGCATTACTGATCCAGGGATGACACTGAAGCACAGAGATCGGACCGTTTGAGGTCTGGTCGCTACAAGATGGTATCAGAGCACACGCTGACTGTAGGACACGACCACTAAGCTAAAGCCCTAGATCACTACTCACTCTTCTCATTTCTGACTCCTCATCTTTTCTACTCTTTTAGGATGGCGGATGCAAGGAACAAGTTCACGCAATCGGATGAAGATACACCCTTTGGACGTCACTTGAAGGAAGTCACTAGATACCTGAACATCGGAGTACCAAGCTTCACCGGAACCTACAACGCCACTTTACCTGAAGAGGAGCACTGGATGATTCGAGTTCAAGTTCCAGGAAGGACGTTCATGCTCGTCACTGAGCCCATTGAGTTTTCCTTTGATGCTCCAACCTGGAGTCTAGGAAAGAGCATGGCAGCCCACGTCACTATGGGATGCATTGGAGAAGTCTACCACAAGGATCTCAAGGATACTATCTACCAGATTTGTGGGTGCCGAGATGAGCAATGGGAGATGATCAGCACCAGGAAGGATAGATCAATTGCAGCTTTCATCCAGGAGTTAAACTAGCACATTCGACGCCAGGAGAATCAGATGTGCGCAGGCATGATAGACCTGAAGAAGGCCATGACCAAGATCACGGAGCTGGAAGAAGAACTCAAGTCTACACGGGATGTATATGAGGAGGAAATAGCAACACTCGTGGAGAAGAACGATGATCTGAAGAAGAAGCTAAAAGTAATCATGGGATTTCCCGTGACTGGAGGAGAAGACGAAGATTGCACTTGTCCAGAGAACTACATCATCATCGACGACACCGACTCGGACCCAGACGATAGTGATGATGACTTTGTTGATGAAGCTGGAGCAGATATCATGGAGTCTTCATCAGAGCAGTTTTTCTAGTCGACCACCATAACAGTAGTAGTATTCCCCCATGTATCTAGTATAGCCCGAGCACTTTTGTAACGATAGATAGACTGTTGTATGCCTTATTTGATTGGAATGAAGTGATTTTGTTTGCATTCATCTCATGTGCATTTGGGTAGTGTTTTCTCTCTAGACCTCATTCTATTCTACATTCTCATCTTTTCTAAACCCTCAGATGCCTCCGAGACGTGATAATGGATTTGCTTTCCCACCGGAGCTCACTCAGTTAATCCAGCAGCAGAATGCCTTGATGCAGTTGCTAGTCCAGAATCAGAATTAGGGGAACAACAACAACAACCAACCAACCACCACATGTGGATCACTTAACCTGTTTCCTTAGACTGAATCCGCCGGTGTTCCCCAGTAGCACCGAGCCTATAGTAGCAGATGATTGGCTCCGCAAGATTGGAAGGGAGTTAACCACTACAGGATGTACCGATGCCGAGAAGGTGCACTTTGCCACACCTCAGTTGGATGCACCAGCAGCATCATGGTGGGAGAATTTCACATCCACTTATCCTATCGACATTGTCACACGGGATCAGTTTCAGCAGGCTTTCCGCACTGCCCATGTTTCAGCAAGAGCTATGGCCATGAAGAAGCGTGACTTTCGCAACTTGCGCAAAGGAGGACGGACAGTTGGCCAGTATGTGGATGACTTTAGTAAGCTAGCACGTTATGCCCCAGATGACGTTGCTACGGATGCAGCTAAGCAGGAGAAGTTTCTGGAAGGACTGAATGATGAGCTGAGCATGCAGTTGATGGTAGCAAGCTTCAACAACTACCAGGGCTTGGTAGATCGCGCTCTTATGATTGAAGGGAAGCAACATCAGATTGGAAACCACAAGAGGAAGTATGGATAAGGGAAGTACAATTCTGGAGCTCAGTAGAAGCCACGTTTTACCCCTAAACCGGAAGGACATTTTCAGCATACCCATGGAGGAGGTAGCTCGCACAATCATAATGGCCCCAAGAATGGTAATGGGAATGGAGGAAGCAACGGCCAGAACCGTACCAACCCATCAACACCAGCCAAGAGAGACCTGAGCCAAGTCACTTGCTATAAGTGCCAGAAGATTGGACATTACGCCAATGAATGTCCTAAAGTCTAGAATGGAAATGGCAATGTAAGCTCTAGGAAGAAGCTGAACCCTTTCAATAGGGGACATGTGAACCACGTTAACGTGGAGGAGGTTGAAGCTCAGCCAGATGCAGTAATAGGTAAGTTTTTGGTTAAGTCATTTACTACACTCGTTCTTTTTGATACTGGTGCATGCATTCATACATCTCAAAGGGATTTGTGGATAAGTATAAACGGCCAACCCAAGCCCTTAGGTCACCCATGTTAGTAACCTCGCCTGGAGCAGAGTATATGGCTAGTCTATGGTGTGATCGGTTACCATTAAGGATTGGTAACTATGTATTTCCCCTGGACCTAATAGTATTGGAATCTCAAGGATTGGATGTGATATTAGGCATGGATTGGTTATCGAAGTATGGAGGGAACATTGAATGCGCCAGTAAGTCAATTTTGCTTACGATGCCAGAAGGAAGAAGGATCAAGTATGTATCCCGGCATGTGCCGAAGAGGACTCAAGTAAATTCCTTATCAGGAGTTGTGCAGGAGGA
Organism: Triticum dicoccoides; assembly: GCF_002162155.2. Classification (NCBI taxonomy): domain Eukaryota; kingdom Viridiplantae; phylum Streptophyta; class Magnoliopsida; order Poales; family Poaceae; genus Triticum; species Triticum dicoccoides. The sequence goes on along the minus strand of NC_041386.1, from coordinate 76,800,390 downwards.
AGTGTCGGCGTTCTGGGAGCGGGGGTCCCCAGACTTGCCTGCCTGCAGCCTGCGGCGTGGCTCGAGTGGGGGCCCAGTGCGGCCCAGCTTCATCAGCTAAAGCTCAAGACCCTCGTAAGGGGCCAAGCCTTGCGGGGCGGACGACAGGAGGCTTCCTCAGGAGCAGCCTCATCAGGCAGGCTCGCGAGGAGGCGGAGAGATCAAGGCAGGGGTGCCTCGCGAGGAGCCCGTGACGCAAGCCATGACGATCGAGATTAGGCGGGCGCCGGCCTGCGCAGTGTCCTTGTTCCCCCTTCGGTGCAAAGGGAGCAAGCACAGGACAAGGCATCGGGCAAAGGTTACCATTCTGGTGCAACGAGACCAAGACCAGCAGAGCGGCACGGAGGTCACCATGGAGCCCAAGACGGCGTCATCACCAGTGCTTTTGGCAGCCGAAGACCACCTTTGGTCAGGATAACTTGTACTAGATGTTCCCCTTCAAAATGGCCAATTGTTGGCGCCCTTCCCGCTCATTATTTGGGAAGAGGACCAGGGCCTCTATAAAAAGGACTAACCACCATAAGGAAAAAGGGGGAGAGAGGAAAAAGAGAGGGGAAAAGGGGGGAGAGGAAAAAAGAGAAAGAGGGATCCAGACCGAGTAGAGCATACCGCACCAGCTCAAGAACACCTCTCGCGAGGCCGTTCTTCCCCTGTATTGTTCATCATCAGCCCCTGAGGCAATCCACCACACCACACACTAGAGTAGGGTATTACATTACATCGGTGGCCCGAACCAGTATAAACCTCGTGTCCCTTGAGTGTTCTTCTTTCCAGCCTAGATTTCTTGCGAGCCATAGAAGCGCGAGTCGGTAGGGGAAAGATCTCTGTGCGCACCCCAGAGTTCGAACCTTAAGGGTCTGCCAGAACCCGAAATCCGACAGGAAGTTCCAGTGGTGAAGGATTTTCCTGACGTATTTCCAGAGGAGTTGCCAGGCATGCCACCGGATAGAGATATTGAGTTTTTGATCGAGCTTTTGCCAGGCACAGGGCCAATATCTAAGAGACCATACAGGATGCCTGCAAAAGATCTGGAGGAGATTAAGAAGCAGATTAAAGAGTTACTAGATAAAGGTTATATTCGCCCAAGTTCTTCGCCTTGGGGATCGCCAATACTTCTAGTAGAAAAGAAGGATGGATCGTTAAGGATGGTTGTTGATTATCGAGGATTGAATGAAGTAACAATCAATAACAAGTACCCACTGTCGATGATCAATGATTTGTTTGATCGATTGCAAGGAGCTAAGGTATTTTCGAAGATCGATCTGCGATCAGGATACCATCACTTGAAGATTCGAGAGCGGGATATACCTAAGACGGCTTTTACCACCAGGTATGGGCTGTACGAGTATACCGTTATGTCATTTGGTCTGACTAACGCACCTACATATTTCATGAACATGATGAACAAGGTGTTTATGGAGTTTTTGGATAAGTTCGTCGTGGTGTTCATTGATGATATTTTGGTCTACTCAAAGAATGAAGAGGAGCATAAGGAGCATTTGCGTTTGGTACTTGAGAAGCTCAGAGAACATCAGTTATATGCCAAGTTCAGCAAATGTGAGTTTTGGTTGAAGGAAGTTGGATTCCTTGGACACGTTATATCTGGAGAAGGTATAGCAGTAGATCCCACCAAGGTTGTCACTGTGACAAATTGGGAAGCACCAACAATAGTTGGAGAGATCCGGAGTTTCCTTGGACTTGCAGGATACTATCGGAGATTCATTGAGGATTTCTCAAAAATTGTGAAGCCTATGACGGAGTTGTTGAAGAAGGATACCAAGTTCAAATGGACTGAGGAATGTGAGGCCAGTTTCCAGGAGTTGAAGAAACGTTTGGTTACATCACCAGTGTTGATTCTGCCAGATCAGAGCAAGGATTATGAGGTGTATTGCGACGCTTCACGTCGAGGACTTGGAGCAGTGCTTATGCAGGAGGGAAGAGTTGTTTCGTATGCTTCACGACAGCTGAAACCTCATGAGTTGAATTATGCCACGCATGATTTGGAGTTAGCAGCCGTAGTGCATGCATTGAAGACTTGGAGACATTTTCTCATTGGAAACCATTGTGAAGTGTGCATGGATCACAAGAGTTTGAAGTATATTTTCACGCATAAGGAGCTAAATCTCAGGCAAAGGAGATGGTTGGAGCTCATCAAGGATTATGATATGAGATTGCATTATCATCCCGGAAAGGCTAACGTAGTAGCCGATGCGTTGAGCCGTAAGAGCCATGTCAACACACTAATGACGGGAGATTTACCGAAGGAGTTAGCCGAGGACCTTCGTGAGCTATGTTTGGAGATAGTTCCGAGAGGCTATGTAGCAGCATTGGAGATTCAGTCTACTTTGATGGATAAGATCAGATAAGCTCAGAAGACTGACAAGGGGGTTGCCTCTATTAAGGAGAAGATGAGCAAGGGAAAAGTTAAAGGATTTCGTGAGGATGAACACGATACCTTATGGTTTGAAGACCGTGTTTATGTGCCTAACGACCTGGAGATCAGGAAGTTGATTCTGCAGGAGGCCCATGATTCACCATATTCGATTCACCCAGGAAATACCAAGATGTATTTGGATTTGAAGGAAACTTTCTGGTGGACCGGAATGAAGAAGGATATTGCGGAGTATGTAGCAGTTTGTGATGTGTGTCAGAAAGTAAAGGCAGAGCATCAGAAGCCAACAGGATTCTTACAGCCATTGCCAATACCCGAATGGAAGTGGGATAAGCTAGGCATGGATTTTATTACGGGATTTCCTAGAACTCGTTCAGGCTATGACTCGATTTGGGTTGTAGTCGATCATTTGATGAAGGTAGCTCATTTCATCCCAGTAAAGACTACTTACACCAGTGCTAAGTTGGCAAAGATATACATGACCAGGATCGTATGTCTGCTTGGCGTTCCGTGGAGCATTATATCAGATAGAGGAACCCAGTTTACCTCAAAGTTCTAGAATCAGTTGCACGAAACTTTGGGTTCCAGGCTAGAGTTCAGTACAGCTTTTCATCCACAGACAGATGGACAGACCGAGAGAGTCAATCAAACTTTTGGAGGATATGCTGAGATCTTGTGCGCTAGATTATGGATATAGTTGGGACGACAATTTGCCATATGCAGAGTTTTCTTACAACAACAATTATCAATCCAGTTTGAAGATGGCCACTTTCGAAGCCTTGTACGGAAGGAGGTGTAGGACCCAATTGTCGTGGGATGAAGTTGGAGACCGCCAGTTGTTTGGATCGGATTTGATTAAGGAGTCTGAAAAGAAGGTGAAACTGATTCGCAATAGGCTCAAGGTAGCCCAGTCCAGGCAGAAGAGCTACGTAGATTCTAAATGCAAGGAGACAGTTTACAAAGTCAGAGACCGAGTTTATCTTCGAGTATCTCCAGTTCGAGGAGTTAAGCGCTTTGGAGTTAAGGGAAAGTTAGCGCCACGTTTTGTAGGACCATAAAAGGTTTTGGAGCGTATGGGAGAAGTAGCCTACAAGTTGGAATTGCCCGAAGGATTGTCAGGAGTTCACGATGTATTCCATGTTTCCCAGTTGAAGAAGTGCCACGCTGAGATGGCTGATATACCGCTGAGGGATACAGTGCCGCTGGAAGCGATTCAGTTGGATAGTGATTTGACCTATGAGGAGAAACCAGTAAAAATTCTTGAGTATGCCAGCCGAGTCACCCGTAGCAAGGTTATCAAGTTTTGCAAAGTTCAGTGGAGCCACCACACCGAGGATGAAGCCACCTGGGAGCGAGAGGAAGATCTGCTGAAGGACCACCCTCACCTATTTTCTAGCCAACCCGAATCTCGAGGGCGAGATTCATCTTAAGGGGGGTAGGTTTGTAACATCCCAAATTTTCAATTTGGAATGTTATACACTAGATCATCAATGCATATCATATTTTCTTGCTTTTGGTTTGATCCTAGATATTCTACGCAACTCAAGGACCCTTGGAGAGAGTTGGGGATTTCGTTATTTTCATATTTGAGTTTTCTTAAATTTTGAAAACAGGATCATTGATTTTATTTATTTTATCTTCAATTGTTTCTATAATAAAAATAAGTGAGAGGGAATAAAATGACTTTCCCAAAATAAAGAAATATTGAGGATTTAATAAAAAACAATTAAGATTTATTTTGGAGTTTTTTCTATTTTATTTGAATTTAGGAAAAATTGCACGTTTTTCGAAACTGCATTTTAGGGACAAGAAAATGTTCATCTTGTTCTAAATATTTTATTTAGACGGTGAAAATTTGTTTTGGTATTTTTAGATTTTTATTTTTTCTAGGATTTTCTTAGTTCGGCGGGATTATTTAAAAAAATCTCCGCGCCCGACTGGGCCGAAGGCCTAGCCGAGCCAGGCCGGCCCGCGCCGCCGCCGCCTTCCCCGCGTCGCGCCGCCGCCGACCCGGACTCCAAGTCCGAGCCGGACTCCCCCGCGCCGCCGCCGCCTTGCCCCTTCCCGAAGCC